>NC_088105.1:39586618-39696618 GCF_036370855.1 Dromaius novaehollandiae
GTCTAACTCAAAACGTATAGGTGGTCCAACCATCCGAGCGCTGGCTCTTCGCAGTACTCCCAAGCCCACAGCAGCAAAGGAGTTTGTCCATTTCATAGCATTTATTGTAAAATAAAATGGTCACCAAAAAGACTGCTCTAGGGTTTTTTTTTTCTTTTTTCTTTTTTTAAAGAGAAATTCAAGTTACAAAAGCTGGATTAAAACTTAGCACATCCAAAATGGGATCTGTAACTGTCTGATGTTTACTTTCCTAGGTGCCGCTCCTGACTGCACTGCTCTCTATAACAGCGGCATACGGTCCAGTGGCATTTATACTATTAAGCCCAATGGCTCGGAAGCTTTCGATGTCTACTGTGAAATGAAATTTGGTAAGAGAGTTGTGCTAGCAACAGTCTAATCTCACATAAGCAGTTTCCTATAAACAAAAAACTGTGTCCCATCCCAAAGTACTCAAAAATTTATCATGGCTTATGGATCCTCTTGACTTCCATTATTGCTCTGTACATTATTGCTCTAAACCTTCCTGTCATCTAAAGTCTCCATAACACTGCTTTCCTAATGCACATGTCTCTTCTTCATACCGAGGAAAGGACTTTCAGTCCCATGAAACAAAGAAAGTATATTAAAAAAAAACAGGCACCTTTAGGTACAGATAGTGAAAATGGCAAATATAAATGCCACAATACTACAACCATTAAGTAACTTTTCTGAATCAAAGCAAACAGTAAATAGCAAAACCTTCGTAAAATTTTGTTCAGATAACACGGATTATTGCTTGAGACTTAGACATCCCAAGCTAACCCAGAGGTGAATCTTGGAGACAGAATTCCTACTAGCATGTCTCTAGCTATGTCAAGTTTGGGTGAGTTGGTAACTAGTTCTCATATGGATCCAGAACTGTCACAGACTAGCTGATACAGACCAGAAAACACAGCTGCTACCATGCTCTGTCTTTGTAAGAAACCCATCTGGCTATTTCCTCTGACACTGCCTGCAAGGCACACGTAGTCCGGCCAGTTTGTGGTTCCCCAGTTTTTTCACCTGGCCGTAGAGCCCCTGCAGCGCTGTTCTGCGTGTGTCCTCCCCGCCTCCCCTGTGCCATCCCCTTACCACCGCTACCCACAGAGTCCGACAACACCCTGACGCAAACGTGGCAGGGCAATGTGATCCGGTTGGATGTGCAAACATAGTTGGCATGGGGCTGCCCTCTGCAAAAAGCTCCCAGGGTTATATTTGTTGAAACTGGTTAAACAAGGGTGTCACGACCTGGTCAGAAGAAAGATCCCGCTGCAGTCAAGCAGACAAAGCCTCGAACATTTTATACCAAGTTTGGAGTTGCGTTCCCAGCAATCAAGCACTAACATTATTAAGAGCCTGACAAACTGATAAAATGTCCGGAACATTTAATTTTTCTTTTTAGCATTTTCCCTTGAAGCCACCTGCAATACAAACCCATTTTCTTCTTCATTGCAGTAGACAGTGAATGCACATAAGGGCAGGCACAAGCACTGCAGTCTAAGTTAGTGGGCTAATGAACCTGGTTATGCTCCATCTTGACTCTAGTAGTTTGACACTTAAGCTGGGTTTGTGACTCATCTCCCCTTTGTGTTCACAGGCAGTTCTTGGACTGTAATTCAGAACAGAGTGGATGGATCACTAGATTTCAACCAAACCTGGGACACCTACGAACATGGTTTTGGTGATCTCAATGGTAAAACTCCTTTTTTTGCTTCTTTATGTTGTATCAGTTACTGTCAGAAGCTGAATCTTCCTAATTAAAGGTGTTCACATAAGAGCAAAAAAACCCCTACAATCAGATCTGAATAGCTTATCTAATTAGTGGAAGGCCAGAAAGTGCTTATCAGAAAATTCAGCTCAGTAAAATCTTCAAACACACACCTTTAAATTTGTGTTTAGAAACTTTTGCTAAATCACACCTGAAATGTTTTAAGCCTATCTGAATTATTGAGATTTTAGCACTTATAAAGGAACACTCCCCCCAAAAGCCTCTAATACACACTCACAGATGCAAAACCTCACCAATATGCTATTGCTGCTTTTTGTCAAGCTTTCTGACAAACCTCAGGACAGCCTGAGGCTGAGTGTGCTCCCTCAGGCAAACACCTCCCGCCTCTCAGCGCCACGGCCAGTCGCTTCACCTAGCCACACAGAGTGAGGAAATACCCACGTTTGCCTGTTAATCACCAGCTCCAAAGAATTTTTAGCACCAGGTGCTGGCCAACAGCCTCCCCGCCCAGAGCATTTTCCCCATTTTTTCTCTTTACAATGGTATGGTTCTATTTTTGTTTAGAAAATATTTTGTCTTTCTAGACACAGCATATATTAAAAACTCACCAGTTTGGGCAGCATAATTTACTTCTTTCTCCTCTTTGACAATAAAGAGCTGCTGCATCTCAACCCTCTCCCATTTTGGCACAGTAGCTCATGACTGAGGTAGACGTTTACCTCTACAGCTTGCTAAACCAACAGGAAGCCACTTTTTCAGCATCAGAAAGATTTCACAGAGGATCGTATTATTCAGAGCTATGTACTACACAGTCCTGTGCTCCACAGTCTAACGGATAAAACACAACAAGCCACTGCTCCTGACCTGGATGCTGCAGGGGTGTTTTACTCAACCATCTTGTCTTCCATTGCTTTACATGCCGCCTGATGTATGGCATTCGCATTCAACTGTACTATTTCTACATGTGGCAATTACCTACCACGCACTGACAACAGCAGCAAGATGAGAAGCTACTTAACGAATATACTCTAGGAAACAAGGAAAATAACGATCAGGAATTCTAACAAAAGAAAAATGCTAAAGTTAAATTCACTTTGTACACAAGGGTATCAAAACCTCAGCTTAGTTTAGCAGTTCTTTCCTTAAAAAATACAGCAATTACAATTAGGTTTTATATATGTCACTTGCTTCATTTGTCTCACAGTTCCAATTATGCATGTTTAAAATGTCTTGAGCTTCCTCTTTCAAAAAAGGTGGGAAAGTTAAGAGAAGCTCCAGTTCATTGATACTTCCAGCTTTTATTGATCACTTGTGTGCAATTAAAAAGATGTAAACAAGAATGTATCAGGAGACCTCTGAAAAGATCAGCAGTCCCCATATTATTGATTAAATCAATTAATAAGCCCCTTTAAATACTGTATTTTCACATGTACCACACACAGGTTATCTGTAAAAAACAAATTCAATAGCAGTATGATCTATATAGGTTTTTAGGGAGAGTTTATCACATAGCCCTTTCCCCACTAACTCTCTGCCTTTGACTCTCCACTGATGACTTCTGTCTCCAAAAATTCACCTTGGGTCTCTCTTGATTCTGACATCGTTCAGCTTATTTGAACATATATTTTCAAATACTGATATTTTAAAGGTGAATTGAGTTATCTGAGGTAGGTGTTAAATATGCAAAAAACATGTTAAACATGTGCAGACTCCGTTCCACATTGACTGCTTTTTTTTACTATGACTTTGCAGAAGAATTCTGGCTAGGCCTGAATAAGACCTATGCCATTACTAAACAAGGGAACTACATTTTAAGGATTGAGCTGCAGGACTGGAAAGAAAATAAACGATACATCGAGTATGCATTCAGCTTGGGAAGCCCCGACACAGACTACACCCTCCAGCTCTCGCGGATCTCCGGGAACATCCCCAATGCACTGCCTGAACAGACAGAACTGAGGTTCTCAACGACGGACCATGACATGGACATAGCCAACGACTTCAACTGTCCAGAAAACTATCTAGGTACCAGTATGCTGGGTACATTAAAACGGCAGTTTCTTTGTTACATGAAGTATAGTATTATGCTTTAGTGAGGAGTTACTTATGTTAGCCTGACTTTAGAAATGGAGAAGAGAGAGTAGCAGTATCCTTCTCCCTTAAAAAGAAGACACAAAACGTTTTCTGGGGGTGGGGCAGATAAGAGTCCTAAACTGATGCAGCATCATCATTCTATTTTATAGATGGGTAAAACTAAAGCATAATGAAACTGTATAAAAGACTAGCATCAGAAATAGAATGAAATACAATTCCAAGATGAAATCCTGAAATCTTCCTCTGAGGTCTGCTCTGGTATGGGAACCCTGAGTCAGACACTATAATCCTTCCTCGGATAAAAAAAAAGGGGGGGGGGGAATGAGAATGAACTGACTCTTAAATCCATTTTGACTATAAAGCAGAAGTTAAGGATAATGGTAAGCCTGATGGTGAGTTTCCACTGAAAGGCATATATCAGCTGTTTGTCATGTATATATGCCGTAATCACTCTCAAACCAATAGGACAGATGTGAGGCTGAAGTCATATTACTCCTTAGAGAGAATTTGGTTAAGAGATTCCTAAACTATTTGAATTTATGAAGCTTTTATGTTTGCAAAAAAACCAAAAAGCAATTAATAATTGAGCCACAGGATATAGAATTGCCCTCCCAGCACTTGCTTCATGCAACAAACATTTTGTGGATGCCATTCTAGGTTTTAACATTATTAACAGCTGAATCAATGCTGACAGTTACTCAGCTCTAATGGCCATAAAGCAGGTGGCCAATGAATTTCAAAGCGATAAACTTCCGTTTTTAACATAGAGACTGAGCCAGTCCTTTGCCAGCAGAACTGAGCTCTCTGATTTGTGATATTTTTCCCAAGAACAAAAAGGCAGTTGTAGAGGGTCACAGGAAACACAGAAGGGCTGAGTTAACTTCCTAAGTGTCTCAGTACAGCGGCAGGCTTTGTGCGTGCAGTGCTGTACACACCGCTGCTTTTGTGCCAGCAGCTATTGTCTGCTTCACTGTCTCTGCATTGGCACTCAAGTTGCAAGTGCAAGTGGGTTTATGCATAAGCAACATTTCATGTGGGTATACTGAGTAATTGCCACGGAAAGACTTCTGCTGGAGCTGGCCTAAAGATGGCTTATTTTGCAAATGCAAGCTTTCTGGTCAGAAACTGAGCATAATATTTCAGGGTACAACTCACATTAAGTGACATTACAATATTTTTCTTTAGGAGGCTGGTGGCACAGTGAATGTGAGGAAACCAATCTCAATGGGAAATACGTCACACCGAGGTCAAGAGGAAGACTAGACAGAGGAAAAGGCTTATACTGGAAACCTAAGAAAGGAAGATATTATCTACTGAAGTCAACCAAAATAATGATCCACCCAACAGATTTAAAAAGTTTCGACTGAATGCTCAACTTGATGCATTTTAATTCAGACTGAACATTAAATATAACCTGAACTTTCTGATGTAACAGTAACAGGTACATGTCTAAATCCATGCACTGTATGTATGGTGTATCCTCCCATGACAAACCCTGAGGCATTTGCAATCTTGCAGTATGTTTGGTGAGTATTCTCATTACCCCTACCCCAAATATCAATGTGCTGCAAGGGTAGCTTTTACCTCCCTGAGATCAAACTCTAATGCCTAGAAATCATATACATTTTCATATCTTAGGTAATATTGCTTGGGGAAAAGGATTTTCAAGCTGTTGCATTTGTTTCTGGGTTGTGTAGGAAGGAACAACCAAAGTGTTTCAGTAAACATAATGGACTGTCAAAATGCTACAGAAAACATTAAGGCATTAATCCGTAGGAAGAAAGAATTCTGTTTTGTAAAGTAACTAATTTTATGTTTGGTTCATGTTATGGTTGTGGAATGTTTCTATGAGCAAATGAAAAATGGGTAATTCCCCATTTTACGGTTCTGTGCATTTGCAGACAAACTTCCAGCAGCGTAAGTCGGGCCAATGTTCGCTGAAGCACTGTAGTCATGCAGCTCTACACGTGTGCACACACATCAAGAAAGCCAGAGCACAGACCCTAATCTTTTAGGTATCATGCTCTGAAGAATAACTTTAAAACTAAGACTACTTGCTGAAACTTAAGAATTAAGCTTCAAAGCTTACTGAAATAAATGAGAGATCTTTTCTATTCATTTCAAGGGGATTCAGAGCCATCCCTTTGCTACCATTTAGTACACCCCACTGAGGAATTAAATGAAAGACCAAGTGAGCATGCAACAAAACGCCTTTCAGAGAACAGTTGAGTAACCTGCACTTCTGAGGCAACTCCGATGGAGTGAGTGGTACCATCTAACCTCTCCTACCTGAAAAGGCTACATGACAGTGTCAGTCCTGCTCCTAAGAACATTTACACATTTGTTTAACTTTATTTAGCTGCAGAATCCTGTAAGACAGTAGAACTGTTGACATGTTTGTGGATGGCCAGCTGTGGAAGTTTTTCCTGACAAAGACCTCAATTCTGCAGTTATATTAAGTCATATTGACTTACATATCTTATCTAACCTTTGTACAGCGTGGATTTTGTATCTCAACATTTGTAACCATACAGAAAAGGTTTTTAAACTGTAATGTGTCAGACTGAAACAAGTGTAAGTAGAATGTGCTAATTATAGAGAAATTGCAAAAGTACTTCTCGTAGATTTATTGCAAAGAAGAGATCACACAATAGTGCTTATTGTACTGGTGTATTTTAATCTTTGATTACCTAACATCTACAAAAACACCACTAATAAATTATACTTCTCAAAAAGACCAAGGGATATGGAACTTGAGTAAATCGTCCTGTAAGATCTGGTTTCTAAAAACATGGTTTGTGTTTATCTAACTTTTACAATAAAAATTGGCATATTTGGTAAGTCAGTGAAAATACTCAACTAAAGAAGACAGTTCCACTCAGATGTGTATTATCTCAAAAGATACTGTGAAAAAGTTTTAAATAGAGGAAAATGAAGAAAAGAAGTCTGCTCCCTGCCTGGTCTTAGTTTAAAAAAAGTTATTGTTTTCTGAAATACTTTAAAATAATATTTGTATCTTCCGGATCTTCAGAGAATTTTTTAATGCACTGTAAAGAAACTGCATTTAAATTAAAACAGAAATATGAATGAAGGGATTATGTGTTTTCTTTGCTTTTTATCCCCTACTGGAAAGAAAACTGTAAGCCAATAAAAGTGTCAGAAAGTAGTAAAACTAGTAAATGAAATCACAGAGCTCTGATCTCAGCTATGATGAACTATTCCAGTGAACACAGGCAAACCATACAGCTCTGAGATGGGTAAAAATCAATACATCAGAGGGCTTATCCGGAACAGCAGCAGACTGGCTTTCTTTAATTTGCTACTGTGTTTCTGGTCAAGAAAAATTTCCCCTATAGAGTCCAAAACTTCCAAGAATTTCTACAGTGAGTCTGGACCTCTGGCTCCAGAACTTACTCCCCATCAGCTAAACCAGCCACTTTTGCCAGAAGAGAGAGAAACTGAACTGAAACGACCTCTTTATTCCCCAAGCCCTCCACTCCAACAGAAATCCAGATCTGGGGGTTTTTTCAACACAACTTCATACTGGGTCTATATGGAAAGAATGATGACTTCAACACATAGACAAAGAAAAAAAAAATCTACATAAAACTGGAAAGAATTCAACTAAATTTCACCTTGAAATTCGGGAAGTGAAAAAACCTCCCTCACATGTTCCTATTCACAGCCAAGTTTTACGCAAATACGTTCTTCCCTTCACATCAGTGTGTTTTTGCTATGTCACCTAGACCTTTTCTATGTCTCTGGTACAGCAGATCTACTGATGCAGCAAGTTTTGCAACAAACCAGATGATAAGGTAGGAATTTCTATCTGCCAATCTTGGGCACTAAAATGTGAAACGTATTTCAAAACTCTAACCTGTATGTGGTATTCGGAATGTAGACATCCCTGGCAGGAAATTCCAGGATTTCTCTTGTAGGTCTAACTCTGCTGTCCGGGTAAAGTTTGACTTGCAGCAACTCTGGAGTTAGACAGTAATGGGGATTCTCTGGAGCTGGAGATATGTCTATCTTTAACTGCGCTGTAAGAAGCAGATGGTTTTATTACAGTAAACAGAAGATAAATATAAATCAACATGCATGTTCATTCAGGTTAATATCCTATAAATTCATTTCACAAATAAACAATTGGTAAGTTACAGTTAACGTGGATTTGTTACGAACAAATAACAGTGAATCAAACTGGTATCTAGGACCACTGGCATGGCCTATAATAAGAAGCAACAGAAAAGATGAATCTAAACTTCAACAAGTCCCAAATGCTGTTCTCATAGGCAAATTGAGGAAATGTAGTCCAGATAATGCTACTACAAAGTGAACGCCCAACTAGCATTAGAAACAATATTCAAAGTCTTGTGAGGAATCTTGCCTATCAGACTGGAAGGATACATCAAGAGCTGCTGAGGGCTAACCTGCACCAAGATTACTGAATATTTTCACTAGCAAGTCAGATGACAGTATCAACAGCACATTCAGAGTTTGTGGATATCACTGAGGCTGGAAGGACTGCAAAAATCTAGAGGACAGGACAGTTGGAGAAACACTTTGAAATGACTAAGGGGAAATTCAGGAAAGAGCAAAGAACTTGGATTAAGAAGCCAAACATACATATATTAAAAAGACAATAGTTGGTATGGATTAGTTCTGTGGGAAAGGGCTGAGGGACAACAGTGACAACAAGCCAACGTTCAAAAAAGAGCTACAACTGTTCTAGGATATATTAATTCAGTGTCATGTTTAAGACTGGAAACAAATTCCTCTGCTCTATTTGGCACAGATGAGGTCTTAGAAGGAGAAGCATATCCAGTTTAGAGCAACATGCTTGAAGAAAACCATGGACAAGTTAGAAGCACTCCAGCAGAGAATAACAAAACCACAAGCAATTTAAAAATCACAACCTTTGAGGAAGGGCTGAAAAAACTGAGACTGGTTACTCTAAAAAGCAGATGCAAGTAAGAAGGAACTAATAACAGTATTCAAATATTTGAAAGGTTGTGATAACTTCCCTGAGGGCATGACAGACCATAATCAAATTAACTTGCAGTAAGATAATTCTGGAAAGTTTTAATATGCAACCTCACTACAAGGACAGCTGAGAGCTGGGAGAGATGATCTAAAGAAGTTGTAGATTTGCTGTCACTGGAGATTTTTAGGAACAGGTTATGTAAATATTGTCAGGAATAGCAGAGGTCAGGGACTGGTGATGTTTCATTGTCGGCGTGTCAGTCTGTATTTTTCTTTCTCAAACAGAGGTGCAGTCTGTTCCTACTAACCAAGTGGGAGCCAGGAGAGAGACCTCCTCTCAGCTAGCAGGTGATGTTTTACTCACAGAACAGAAGCTCCTCTGCCCCTGCTAGGTTTAGGGCTTCGAGGTCTGCATCCTCTTCTCTCACAGATGCTGCTCCCGGTTTGATGGGAGCTGCATGTGGGCACATTCCAGCTAAAACCTGCCAAAATGCCATCTTTGGTGCTTGTGGTCTTAGCAAGGGTTGCTCTCAGTGACTTCTTAGGGGTTTTTTTTTTTCAGCTGAAGAACTGGGTGGGAATTGAGAAGGACTAAACACACACTCTTAACACATGAAACACATGAAACCAAAAAGATCTCATTCAATACCTGTAATAGGCCTCAATCTCCGTAATACTGATGATGGCCTTCTCATATCTGCAAGAAACTTGTACAAGTCTTCATCACTCAGGCGATCACCCTCCTGTTGATTGTTAGGGAAAAATGATGAAGTACACTACCCTTCAGGATAGCGAGACCATGAATAAGCCATCTAATACTATATTCTCTTTTCTCTGTCATCAAAATGTACCTTCCCAGAACACGAAGGTGTTAACATTAACATGCTAAATTATAGTTAATTTCTCCATCCTTCTTCCTTTCTTTTTTCCTTATAAATCATCACGACAGTGGCAAGAATTTTTCACTGAAAACCTTTTTTCTCTCCATCAATATCATCTTTTTCAAAATTGAGAATGGTTGTTAAAAGATTTCCCCCAAATATCTAATTTTCAGTAAGTATAACAGTTTGGGGAAAAAGAAAAAAACAAAAACAACCTGTCATTCAGATGGTGATTCCTCCTTCCTTCTCCCCTGCCTTTTCTTTGGTACGAGTCTAAAAGATTTTTGCTTTTTAGGAGCAGTGCTAAGAAAAGTTGAGAACTGGAAGGAGCCTGTGTTGCCAGTTTTCCTTGTGCCACTTTCTAATAGCTCAGAGCTTCCTTAGTTTTAATCTTAGAAATATTACAGAAAATGTTACTCTGCCACCCTCTAACTGTCCAAAAGCAGAAGATATCTGGTAATAAAGTTTAAAAAAGCACAGTATGAAAAAAGAAGGAAAAAATCTGGATAGTATTAAGTTAATTTTATTCAGTGGGAAAAATCACTAAAAAACAGAGCTTATCCAGCCTTCAATATATAGAAACCAAATTCTCGTATTTCTAATGATCAAAAATTGGTCCAAAAATACCAATAATCTTGTTGTATACTATTAAATCCCTGTTATATACAAAAGTGACATTAACTAACAATTTTTCCTTAACCAGACATGGCATTAAGCAAACCTTGACAAACATAAATGAACTGAAACCATTCTGTAAACTTACAGTACCTGCTTAAAGAAGTTTGTCACTGTCAGAGTAGCCGGTCTAAAACTGGTCAAATTGCAAGCTTCATCTCCACTAGTGGTTCTTTCTAACGAACGCCTCCCAACAATACTGGAATTCCGTCTCTCCGACCAAGATCCTTTACGTTCTTAAAAAAAAAAAGGGGGGGGGCAGGGAAGAGGGGTAAAAAAAGGAAGAAAAACAATTGTCCAAGAGCCTAACATTTGTTCCAAGCAGGATTTTTTTACACAAGAAGATAACTGCTACATTTGGAAATTATGCAATAAGCGTGATAGAAGAGGTGGTTATGCTAAGACAATCACACTCCTGAGGCATCAGGAAGCTATGGAGCACAGCTGACTACTTCTGCTCCTCTCATAGCAACCTCACCCCAGTGCCTTACTGCTATTATAAAAGTCTTTATTGTGTGGAGATTTATGTATTTCTCTTGCTCTGAAAGATGATGAAGTTGGCAGTTTGGGGGATGCTGAAGAGCAGTTTCAGATGAGCTGTGTGGTTCACAAAGATTAATCCACTCCTTTGGAAAAATGTTCATCAGCCTGTAACACACTCTCAGTCTTAGCAGCCTGGTTTTAAATAATATAACAGATGGTTTGCTTGTAAAATCCTTCAAAGATAAATCCATTTGTTATCATGGATTTTTCTGTTTTATTTCAACCATGACCCAAGACTATCAGAAGGACTAGGGCAGAGGAAAAAAGCACTAGAGGGAGTAATGGCAGATACAGAGCATGAAGGGCTCCTACAGACTTCAGCAGACCCTGGATTGGGTCTACACTCCCTTACGCAGATGACAGATACTGTACCTCCTGTGCCAACTTCTACTTCTGTGGAATCTCTTTCCAGACTTCCAGCGCTGCTCACAATGTTCATTAAATGAATGGCTGTCCAGGCAAAAGGCATTCGATACTTGCCTAGTCTTTGGCAAAACTGTTCTGCCTGGCATTTCAGTTTTTCCAACTTTTCTTTATTCTGTAAACAAATGATTAAACAGAGCAGACTAAACTAAGAGGAATAGAAATAAAAGCTTCCTTTCATCAAAATCATTTGGATACTTTCCATGCACTAAGTAATAACAGCATCTTTTTTAACTTACGATCTTGTAACAATGACTTTGCGCTTCAATAGCACCTTCTAGAGGAGGATTCCCAAGTGTTACACAAACAGACCTCAGCTTCACAAAACTGCCACCAGGCTGGTTAAGTACCAGATGTAGAATACCCTGGCAGTCAAAGCAGCTGACTTCATGCTCTTAAGCTTCCTGGAATAGCCTGTTAAATCCCAGTGAGTTCATCTGACCCACTGCCCATGAAGTGTAATTCAATTTTCCTTGAAAGAAGTCTGAAATGGCCTTTCTTATTGTGATTTCAGACCATGGGAGCAGCTGCTGCATGCAGTTGTACGGGAAGGAGAAAACATTCCTCAGATAAGTAGTACCAAACTCATTTTACTGGGAAAAAAGAAATAGGAAGGTATTTATGCATGATTCAGTGTTTTAAATAGCAAGGTTTTGTTTCAGAAAGGTCCGTGTGTACACACCAGGCCTTTACAAGTCCATACATAGGGACTTAAATAGCAACAGAGAGAGCTCTGCTGCTCACATTCTTCTAGTTCAGGATAGGCTTACACACCATGCTGGGAAGGAAACTTTACATAACCACCTTTTCACCTACATTTCCAAGCACTGTGCAAAGCCAATTCCAAAATTTCATCTGGGCATGCTGTCACCTCGTCCATCACAGCAAATGCAATTCTCTATTTCTGCTGTCTAAATGCCTCAAGTGAAAGATACCCATTTTTCACACTGTGATACGGTGTATTGTGATCCACTGATACAGAAATAGAGATAGATAAAGAATACTAACTTCTACAGACAAACCTACATTAGAACTCCAGAAAGGCAGAAGTTGGTTAGAGTTTAACTGGAATTAATAAACGAACATCCCAGCCCATTTGAAAAAAGCATAATGGAAAGCCTGTTTAATCAGAAAAAGGGCAGGCATCTGTTTTGTACTGCATCCAGACCTCACTACTACCTTTTAATTTTCACTTGGCTCATCCCAATTGTACAGGAAATTAGAAATGGTTTCCAAAGCTCATAAACAATGTTTTACATTCTACATACCCAAGATTTCCTTTTTAAGCTAATCTCTTGCACATCTTACAAACCAAAATTGTATAACAACATACTGAGCTCAATTAGAGATTTGTCCTTCTGAGTGTTAGTTATTATAATAATAAAATTGGAGATTTGCCATTCCATAACCACTGCTGATTTGGAGAAAGCACTTCAGAAAAACAAACAGTAGCCCATGGAAAAAAACATCAAAGAAAGGCCACAGTATAGGTGCCACTGAACCCTGCAGGTGCTGCCAGCATTCCTGCTTGCTCCTGAACCTACCCAAACTTGTGATTCCCTCCCACACTCTGATACACTTCAACTACCAACCAGATCCCAACTACAGAGGATGCAGGGAAAAGGATAGCATTCTTCTGTGTGGCAAAACCTCTGCTTTTAATCCTCAGCAAGGGCTTCCATGAGAAGGAGACTGGCTGTAATTGAACATGTGAGGGAAAGACAAAGATTCAGTCAAATTGGGCAAGGTCCATGGCATCCACTGCTCTTTAGAGCTCCATGCCCAAACTACTGAAAGTCAAGAATTAAAGGGACATGGTTAATTAAAAAACAAACCACTAACATGTAAAATTTTAAATCTACCCTTGCTACTTATAACAAGAGATAAAGGGTCCTCTGCTCAATGGGCTGTTTTGCAGTGTTACCAGGTGATATGATTAAGGACAGCTCTTTCCTGCTGTTGAGTATGGTCCTTCTTTATAAAATTAGGAAAAAGAAAAAACAGAAGAAAATAGTGGGAAAAGAGAACTGGAAATGCACTGCACCTCAAAACCAGACCAGATTGAGAATCTCCTATTAAGGCATTTCATCTGTTTTATAACCCTTCAAGAACGTGGCAGAGGCACTGTGACAGAGTAAAGCTGCAGATGCAATGGACGAGTTGAAATTTTACTGCAAATACACATCAAGGTTGCTCCGACTTGACCCAGCTGTAAGCGCACAGCTGATCCTTCGGGACAGGGAATTCCAGATGACTGAGCTTGATGCTAACAACACATCTCCCTTGGCAGCTACAAAAACTGATGACCTTTAACTGTTTCACCCTGATAAAGCATCAAGATTCAAGAGTCTGACTCTTCTTAGGCCTTTAGAATTTGACTAGATTCTTATTTAAAAATGGACCATTTTAACAAGAACAGTATCAATGGTGGAAAAGTGTAAAGTGAAAGAAAATAATGTGAATGTGCATAATTTGTCAATAACAAAATGCCTTAAAAGTGCTTATAGCCAAATTTAAACAGAACATATGCAAATTCTTACCTTTGCTGCATCAGATTCTTTAAAAATCATATAAGGCTCTGCACACTCCCCAATATCTCCCTGCTGTAATACTTTTTCCAGCTGAGAAGGGAAAATGAACCATTATGAGGAAATGTATCTAGCAGAGACTATTAAATTAAACAAACACTAGGCAGCAAAAACCTTCTTTCAAAAGAGCTGAAGCTTGATTTTCCTTTGTAAGTCAGAGAACAAGCACTGCACTCAAGTTGTTAGAGGCATTAAGGACCCAAATCTTCAGCTATAACTGAATCACAAGTGCAAAATACTGGTGCAAAGGAAACATATACCACTTCACTTTGGCATGTGATGTTCTAGAGCCACTTCTGGCACATGTTTAAGGGCTTAAAGACAGCTTACGCTCATTGTCTTCAGCATCATCATTTTCAGAATTCTGTTCTGATTACTCTTCTGCACTGATTACTGTATTCCCACTCAGCTGGGCTCAGCAAAAGCAAACACCGTTTTAAAACAGTGTAATTTCAAATCAAATAATGGAAGTTAATTTAAAAGATTTAACAGCTGAACAGTAGAAGCTTGCTTCCAAAGCCTCAGTGTAAGTCAAGAAACTGCTGAACACCCAGCTTTTGATAGAAATAACCTATCGCATACATGAAGACTCTTTTCTTCAATTTAAATTATCCATTTGGTTCAGTTGAATAAGTGATAAATTAATCAGATATTAAACGAGTAAGAAAGCTCACTTTTATGCAAAGATTGAAACGGAAAACTAAACTAACAAAGAATAACAGCAGCTAGTTTTAAAATCCTGGACAGCATGCAGACAAGACTTAATCTGGTCAATTTATTAACTGCAAATACAAGTTGCTAATAAATCAGCTAATTTTCAGACCAAAATTCAATCTAAAAGCTTTCATTTTTATGTATCAGTACAATTTAAAAACACTTTTATATAACCAAAATTTAAAATGGGTACAAATAACTTCAATCCAATCTGACAAATGCAAAAAGGAAATGTATTAAATACACAGCATTTACTAAATAAGAAGTGTGCTCTGTTGCCTTTGCTAACATGAAATTTAAAAATTAAGAATTCGTGTTTAAAGTACATATTCACAGCATAATATATGTAGGTACAGTATAACATACTTGTAAGCAAACAGAACTAATTTCATTGTAGAGACTATCAGTTGCAACATGTTGTAACAATTACCAACAAATTATCCAGCTTACTTTAGGCTGAAAACTAGCATACAAATACTAAACAACATTAAAATCAACTTATATTTGATCAAAATCAACTTGATTTAACTCAAATTTCTCCTCATATTTAAATCATGACTAAATTAGTGATTAAATTTCTTATAAACATCAGCCAACGTACCCTAAGCTTGTGCTGTACCTTCACAAAGGAAAATCCCTACCAAAGAGCTTAAAGTCTAAAAAAGGAGTGATATAGAGCACAAGAAAAAGCTACAAAGTTATATGCCAACAAAAAAAGCAAAAATGCAACTAAGGGATCAAAACTTATTTATTCTGTATTACTGAAAATTACTGGTGTATCATCTACTTAGACCAGACTTAGAATACTTTTTTCTCACAGTAACGTTTTTGTAAGGAATTCATGCTTTACTTCTGAAGGCCAACTAAGTATTTTCAATGATATCTGTACTTGAAAATCTGACTCGCAATGAATATTTAGGCATCTAAATACACAGACGGATGCCTGCAGTCTCTCTGTTAGAGTTATGGATCCCCCCCCCCTTAGCATTTTTAATTCTTAAAGGCATTTTAAAATCTGGCTTAAGTTTGTAAACCATTTTTAAAATGAGCTTCGGATCAATATATATTTTTAAATCACTCACTCATCTATCATCTTAAGGACTCATCACATAGTTTCCCCTGAAAACCAAATACAACACCAAGATCGGACCCTAGAAAGCTGTTACATATCAAGCAAACCTTTGTGCTCTTTCTCAGTTTTTCAACAATAAAACAAAAAAACCTCCACTCAACTGTTTGTCACAAAGGAACTTAATGTACCAAGTGAGAATATTTAAAATGAAACAAATTCTGTGGTTCTGATGTTCACACTTTTGAGAATAGAATTCAGCTCTTCACGCTTAAATACCAGGTCAGCTAGTCATCCGCACTTGGCTTTATTTTATTTTATTTTAAATAGACAACAAGAGACAATAATAATTCAAATTTCTCCAGCATTTCTTACCTTTATTACCAGAAAAACATCTTGAGAGGGATAAGTGATGGAAAAGATGGCGGATCTGGCCAGTGTGGATATAGCGGCAGGAGGTACATGTGGACGAAGCATTCCTTTCATTTGTTCGGAGTTTAAATCAAAGTAGAAATTTTCTGAAATCTGAAGAAAAAGTTGGGTAGCTTCAAGCATTAGCTACACCTTCTATTTTTGGTAAACTCTTCACAAACATAACATACAATTTCAAAACACAAGCAAAAACCCAGCAACAATGCCTCCTTTCAAATCTATGCATAAAAAGAAAAAAAGAGGGGGGGATTTTCACTTTAAAAAAAAAAAAAAAGGCAGGACAGCGCAGAAGAGAAAGGAAAGGAAAAAAGGAAATGGGGCTAAACAATACAGACTTATAAAGTTTCCTCCACCTTCTGGCAGTTCCAGTCACAGGACCAGGAATTATAATTGCTATCTGAATTGAAAAATATCAAAATACCAAACAGAAGATCACCTTTAAGATCATTTGCAGAAAAAGGTTTTAAAAAAGAAAAAAAAAGAAGACATCTTGAAGTAGAAAGAGTGAGCCTTCTATGCCAAAACACCAAATCCTCTACTGTATCAGGGTTTCAAAGCCGAAATGAATATGGGCTGGTTATCAACACCAGAGGTCACTAAAGAACTGACTACACAAGAAGAAAAAAATGGAGTAATGAGATGATAAAATTGGCTTATGAAATGTGATTTAAATATTAAACAAAGTTCACATAATATTCCACATACTCTCATCTACATAACTTAAAACTCAATGCATTAGATTCAAGTCTTAAAGAGATAAATGTCAAAAAGCATATTTTTAACATTTTTCTCTCTACTGCTGCTAGTATCTTGAATTAGGAAAACTAAAAGACTCCTCAAATGTTAAATACAGAACATAAATAGAGAAATTAATGTATTTTGCTTTTTCTTTAACTTAGATCCTGAAAAGATTGCTCAGTTTTGCTTTGATTTTAAGCAAGTACGACTTCCTTGCGCATTAACAAAAAGTTACTTGGACACATACCAGGACAGCCCAGTGCTGAATCACAGAAGAAGAAAAAAGTCATAAAAATCTAAATTAAAAGTTTCAGTCATTTAAGTTAAGTTCTCTCTGAGGGAGAGACTTTTGAAAGCTAAGAATGGACAATATAAATATTCTGATTTCAGGTGCTCACATAATAATTAATATTTTTAGAAAATTAATTGCACTTCAGCTGAGGTGCTACTGAGCAGGAGAGCACATAGGAATGTCCATGAAACATCAGTGACGCTTTCACGTGGGCTCCAGCCAGCAGAGCCATGAAATGTTTTCATCATTCTTCCAACCACTAGTATGCCACTGTCCTCAAATAGGATTGTTTCCAGAATTAATGCCCGCCCCCATTTTTTTTTTAAATACATAGGTTTGTAATGCTTGCATGGAGATGTCACCACACTGAGACCACCTACCTTTTTCTTCTCTTTAACATCATACAAAGCCAAACTTGCAAAAATGGGCTCAATTTCTATTTCAAATCTTGAAAGAAAGAAACACATGAGTCAGTAGATTTTCATTTTGTCAAAAATAATAATTAAAGAGAAAAAAAATCCCTCCCGGTAAGGAGCCAACCTAAGCACTTGCTCCTGCTGGAAAGGGAGAATAAAGGGAAGCAAACTATTAATCGGGATAGCTGGACCACTTAGCTCCTCTGAGAGGAAACAACCAACTACATTAAGATGTCCTATGTGCTAATTTACAACACTGACCTGTTGACATGGCTAAATGGCTCCTCTCAGCATTGCTGACCATAAAGTTCCTTTCTCTGGATAGTCAGCAACAGTTATTCTGGAATTTTTCCAACATTTTTTTCTTTTTTGGTCAGATAATGCCAATATCTCAAAAACTGTCTAAGAAAGGTATCACTTCTTCAGAGAAACACTTATCAGGGAAGTTTTTCACATAACCCAAGACATCACACAAGTTCAATGGATATAGCATTTATCCCAGAGTCTTGAAAACTAGGCCTTTCAGTCAGTGTCACAGTATCTGGCCTAATAACACTCAAGTATTTCTGCTACCTGAAGCAGTTACAAAAGCAAATGCTAACTTACCTAAGAGAGCTAAGCTTACGGTTAGTTGTGTTTACACCTTCAAAATCTGCCCCTAAACCAGACCGAGCAAAAACTGAAACCCCCCTCTCCTATACGAACAGCCTCCTCATGAAATTAATATCTAACCTGCGGTGGGATATCCCGCTATGTGGGATGCAGACATAGGTCTGAACTTTTCAGTCTAGAACTACTGCTATCAGCGGTGAGAGCAACATGCAGGGGAACAGGTATTTTTTTTCTAGGTTTGCAACACAGATGACATTAACCTGTCAAAGACCCCGCTTACGGCATCGTAGCACCACAGTAGCCTTTCTAATTTACACACATTTCTCACCAGACTGAAAAATCCCTGGGGAAGAGACCATATACTTCTGTTTGTGCCATTAAGATAGCCCAATCTTACATGCTATTAAAATTATAAACAGAGTTTCAGAGATTATTGTGGTACACATACAAACATATATTTGGGCTGATTTGCTATAAATTTATGGTTAGCAGGGGATGCTAAAATAGCAGAAATCATTAATTTCTAGTATTTAACTTATTTATGCTAAAGACACCATTCTTTGGAGAGGAAGCTCCACTGCTGCTGCATATTATGTTGTTCCAGTTCATAAAAGACTACAAAATCAGTTCAACTCTACGGCTATATTAGGTCCTCGAGTACTCTACCAGCAGGAGATATGTCCCACACATATATCTCAGTTATGAGCTGCAAGGTAGTCTAACTGGAGCTCTCTAATAAGAAGGGTTGACCTAACTGAGGACACAGAAGATGAATACAGCAGTGTGGAAAATCAGTTTTGTACTTTATTTCTCCAAGGGAATAACAGTAAAATTTTACCTTGTGTTATTAGAGAAGAGTTATAGGCAATGAACCAGCTGCAGGTAACCCTACATTCAGGAGCTCCACTTCATTAAACTTGTTTAACAGGTTTCTATTCCTTCAGTTAATGCTTGCTAAGTATATAAAGTCTTCACTCTTAAAGGGACACAGTCAAGGTTGTTGAGCCTAAACTTTGGCAAACCTTCAGCTGTCTTAGTTGTAAAGTATTGTCTCATTTTAGTCTTATGTTTTAAGGCTCAAAAAATTTTTTCTCCGCCCCCCAACTCCCTCACCTTAAACATCCTTGTTCCAGAGCCAAATACAAATGACTGACCAGTTGCAGCACCCTGCACAAACCCAATGAAGCCTGCGTGCTAGTAACATGGGAGAGTTACAGCTGCAGACTGGCTAAAAATGAATACAGAGAAAAGCAAAGGAAGTTGAATACTTTCTATATAACATCAGTATAAAGAAAGTCTCAAAGGGCAAACTGATGCAAGTTGCACAGTACTCTAATTTATCCTTTGTAGAATCAACTTCTAAGCCTTTGACCAACCAAAGTTACATCCTTTTAAATGAGAGTAAACAAAGCAGTAGAGTTATTCCAGATGCATGTGGATATAACATCAGATTTAAACTCTTTTTTCGTAATGCAGTTGTCTGTTAGAGTGATACTTACTTAAGAGACAAACATTTCACCAGGAGTCTCTGGCCAAAATGTTCTTTGGGTACTTCAGGGATACTAAGTCGTTCTATAGGCTCCTCCTGAAATTCGTCACACAACAGTAATTTAAAGACATGACATTTCCACAGACCACTAATACCATCAGGAAGCAAATGCATGTATCACTTTTTTTCTACTAAGACACTAGCACCAATTTAATCCAAGGCTTACCAAGGTGTTGCATTCACCAGCAACTATAAATGTGCTAAATCAAATCCCTTTAATGTTATCTACATTACAGAGGAATAGATACCTGTAAAGGAAAACAAGTCTTCAGAAAATGGTATCTATGGCAAGAGAACACGCTGAACAGCCTGCGACTCTGGCAAATTTGCTAAGGTTTTCAAGGAAATTAAACATAGGTGATGTTAACTCCTTTAAGTACATGGCAGATTGTCAAATTTCACATTCCCTCTATCCTTCACTTTTTTTAATCCCACCCATATACATACAAAAATACCTCGTCTGGTGCTGGATGTAGTGCAAAAAGCTCCTTATGCCTACTGGACTTCCTCTGATCTTCATTGTGGTGGTCAATCTCTTCATTTGGGGTTCGGTCCAGTAGGTTTGGAAGAAGGGCATCTGGAAGGGAGTTCTTCAGATCAAAAATACTGCATGCCCAGCTGCCCCGGGGAGTATCGTCAATTGACATTGAACGCCGTTTAAGGTCATCCTGAGATTCAACAAATTAAAAGCAACTTAAAAGGGGAAAGGGACTGCACTTATAAAATATGGCTATAAATTAGCTTTTATGTAGCAAGGTTTTAAAGGCACATTACTTGTTCATCCTGGTAACTGTTGCCATCTGGAGCTTCGTCAGACTCAAAGATCTGCTTGGGGAGCCCCTTTTGCCTCTCCTTCTGCTTGTCTAAGGTGTTGGGATTAAATCCTGTTCCCAGTTTGTGATATCTGAAAACAAAGTATTTCCAGTGCATTTTAACATCCTTTTTGACCCTCACCCCCAGAGGCAGAAATACAGAAAAAAGCAAGTATTATCAGTTTGGTCCATCTTAAAGCCTAAACTGCTCTCTGCAATGTATTTCTAGTCACCCTTCACCATACCTGGGTAATAGTCCAACAAGCAGTATCCCAGAACTGCAGTGTGACTCTCTTCAACTGCAAAGCAATGCTGAGTGATGTCAAAAGGAGCATTATCAAGGCCCAATTAAGGCAGCTATGAAATATGGCAACTGTGATGCCAAGTTTAAAAAAGGCAAATAACATAGGGATAGAAGGTCAGTGGGTTCCACTGGAACAAGAATTAAGCAGGAGCAGAAAACACTAATATCTTAAAAACCACCATGCCAACTTCAGGTCTGACTGCATGAAGCACTGAGCACCTTTGGAAAACACTGTCCAACCCCACAGAAAGTTTTCCCAGAGCACCTTAATACGCTGAAGGCCTGGGCCCTTCCGAGCGTTCCAGGGCTTAAGAGCGCTTGCTAGGAAACAGTCTGTCTAGTGCTGCTGATGAGATCAGATCTTTTTGAGTCATGCATTTTTGGGTACCCAAACAGCACTACGTTTATATTTACACACACATGGCCAGAGCAGCCACTGTTCATATATACGTCCTGTACGCAGGCTGAATGAGTGACGTAAGCTGGAGAGAGGACAGTACGATCAGCGGAGTCTCCCTGGAGTATACACTCTAAGTCAATTCCTGAAGAAGTGTTGGGGTCACACCTAGAATTAATTGTTCAAATCCTGCCCTGTTACTAAAGCTACCACAGAAGGATGCACAGACATGGCAAAACCATGGACATGCTACCAGTGAATAATGAAAGGGAGGAGAAAAAAGGAGGAAAGTATCTTCCTCACTACGTTATAATTCCTAAGAGCTAAAAAATATGATGAGGATTGATCATCCAGCTGCGCAGTCTTTACTGACGTCTGCCATGTGCACAGCACGCTGCAGGTACTACATTTCAATCACAGCTCCACTAACAGATGTAAATTCATTCTAAATCAGAACTGGCTTCAGAGATGCTTGTGATTATTGCTGCCGTCAGTCTAGGCTACAGAAATTATGCTGTAACGTTGAAAAAAGAATAGTCTTGCTTTTTCAGGCCAGTGAAGAAAATTTATTTACCACTACCAATAAAATTAAAGCATTCAATTAATAGCTCCATTTGTCCGTTCCCCCCCCCCCACACACACACACACACACAAATTTTTGGGTACAAAGAAGTATAGACAAAAACTGAAATAAAGATGATTTCCCTCGGGGTGGGGGAGAAAGAGGGATGGCATATCAGAAGTCGTATTTTTCTAAGGCTAGAAGAGCTGGATTCAGTGTCTCCAGAACTAGTCAAAGCACTTGCAGCCAACCATCCAACTGGACTGATTCAGCAAAATCTGCCACCATCCCTTTTCAAGTTCCAGATCACTGACATGCTAGCGAGTGAAAAACATTTCAATCCTTCCCAAGCAGGCTTTTGGGTTCTTCCTCTATTCCAACAATAACTCTTCTGTCCCTACCCAGGCCACTGCCATGATTTTATGCAAGTCAAAACTGCAGTGACTGTTGCTGCAAGCACCTCTCCCCTTCCAAAGCGAGAAGACAGCCTTTCACTGTAGTGCTCCACACACCCTCCACCTGCTCAGGCGGCTTTGATATCTTCACCTGCATGCCTTTGACGACACAGAACACACAACCCACAGCTGATCTGTAAAGGACAGAGCACCTTACTGCCTCCAACTAACCCTCCTTAATGCAAGAATCACAGCCAGAGAGTCTACGTACCAGAACACAATGAAAGTCACTGAGAATTGCGCTGGCTAAGTGGGTCACGCTGTCCAAGCCTACTGCATAGTCTAGACTCTGCCTACAAAGGCTGGGAGTTAATAAAGCATCTCGCTTGCTCGCTTTCATTTCTTTTTGGTATGAGATTACAAACCATGTTTTTATTAGGTCATCTTAGCACTGCAAAGCATATCTTCAGCATCCCATGGAGTGGTGGTTGGGACAACATTAAATCAATGAATTGTAGCAGCTGCCACAAGGGCAGAGCTGTAGCTGTAGTCAAGTCATTTTTAGGTGATGCACATCACATGGATCACTTACTCCTTGACAGCTGCTCTTGAAGTCATCAGACTTTCAATCATCTGAGAGAGTGTACATTCAAAGTAAAGCTACTCAGAAACTTTCCTGCTAATTTGCATAAATTAATCAATGCATACCTGTTCTCTAAACAGACAACTCATTAAGTAAATGTGATAGTTTAACAATCATTTATGAAGTGATGCACTTGCTCAAAGTCTCTCTGGGAACAAATGAATGCTGCTGAGGACACCCTAAATACCAGATGCTTGCACTTGCACGTGAACATCTTTACAAAATTACTGGATCTTCTTTCTCATAAGAACTAAAAATGTATGGAAGAAAGAAAAAGAAACAAATTCTGGGAGTAATTTTACTTGTTTACATTCCTTAATTTCCTGACCATTCTAAAGGAGCTACTGCTGATTAAAATGGCCTCAATTTTCAAAAATGCCCCAAGGGATTTTGACATCTGTGAGATCTAACTTTCAAAACAGAAAGCATCACTTCAGCTAAACACAAAGCATCATTTCAGCTGAGCTGGGCAACTAAAAGCCAAGGCACATGAAATCAGTAGCCAGGACAATCATTTCTGAGCTTCCTCACACCAGCTAGCCATTCTGCAAAAATTTAAACCTGAAATCAAGATGACAAATATCACAGCGGAACTCACTTTCTGTTCACAATCGCCCAGTCTTCTGTATAACTTCTTACACAGTCCCTCACATGAGGGTCCATCTCACTGTTGAAAGAATAAAAACAAACTTATTCAAAATCACAGATAACATACAGACATCTTAAACACACAGACTTTTAACTTAAGATTGCATTTACTCTTTCAGGCATTTACAGAAAAAGATTCTAGGCTTCAGCCCTGCAGACACTTAAATCCAGAACAACTTGCTCCTTTGAGCAAGATGCCTCCCTGTTGCCTCCTACCTCTCTTCAGGTACAGCCGACACGAGGGTTCGGCATTCTCGGGGGGTGTACACAACCTCGATGTCGTCTGGAGGAAATTCAAGCAAGTCTCTCAAGGGGCCAGATTCCACCGCAATCGGGTGGGTAATAAGGTAGTCTTCCAAATCAACTGGTTCCACTGCTTCTGTAAGTGGTACCTAGGAAAAGACAAGCAATGGAAAGGTCTTTAAATAAAAAGAAAATAAACAAAGGAGAATATGACATGTACATGTGATTTTTATTTTTTTTAAACCAGTTCTTCTGCCTTTTTGAAGAAACTTGATCTAACATCAGATTATAGTTAACCCTGGTGGTGTTAGCCTGAACTAACACACAACATAAAGCTATTTTTAAATGCCTTAACACTAACCTGTTATCTCTGGATATTTATATTATGCACACCATCATCATCTCAAAAAAGTAATAAATTTTTATCTGTTTTCAAGAAATACATTAGTTTTCTTCAAAAGCAAATATTACACTATTTTGCACGTGTATCACTTTTGATTTATTCTTACCCTGCTGCTGCACCGACCACAAAGGGAACCTTCATCCCCATTCACGACGCAAAACACTCTTTCACCCTTAGGCGCAGCCCACAGACAGGAAGCCAAAGTAAGGGCCAAGGACTCACACAGCAACAAAACTCTACCGACTAATATTATTTTGAATTAAATGACTTCTCTAGGGAACACAAACACAATGTTTGTCCATCACCAGTACAAGTTTAACCACCTCTTCTCCCTGATATTAGGACCTTTAGTGCCATAACGACTCGGACCACACCAGGAAGAGATACCACTCTAAATATACCGGATGCTTAACATGCATATTTACTGGGCACAAAGCTTGCACACAAAGCACAAGGAATGACTGAACAGCCACATGGGATGGGAAGCACTAGATTTCACTAGAAGTGTTGGTCTCACCATACAGCAGGAAGTGAGCTTTTTTTTAGATATATGATAAAAAATAACTGCATATACCGGACACATTCATATTGCATAACCACATACTTTATATACATATATATGATATATTTATGTATCTCTTCTGAAATGAGATCATTATACTACAAGGCTGCATGTAAACACACACATACCAAGAAAATGAGATTTGAAGCAGGATTTTGGGCAGGATTTGAACAAACTAGTTTTGAGGGACGAGTTTCTACAGCAACTGACAGATTTCCTAGAATTCCCTGGCACATCCCAGCAAGACTGAGTAGTTCAGTATTAGTCATAGAAACACAGCAGAATTTAGTGATTTTTCTCTCCTACTTCCTCTTTCCTGTCGTCCAGACAATTTCTATGGTACAGGGAACTATACCATGGCTTGTCTTCTGTTGGAGATGACTTTAAAAATAACACCTGCTGTTAACGTTTAAAATGTGTTACTCAAAAAATTTGCTATTCCAATCTAGAAATTCTACTTCTTAAACATCTCTTGCCAAAATTTAAAATTAACTGAAATTAGTTAACTTTATTCAAAGAAAAAGACTTAGCTAACACAGAATGGGTATGGAAAGAATCTCTAGTACCACAGCCAGCTTCAGTGTGTACCGTTGCTTTCTTAAAATGCAGAAAGCCAAACCTTTGGCAGAAAAATTAGATGACTCCAATAAAGTCAGTTCAGCTAGACCACGTGACTTACTGGCAGACAAGAACCCCGATGACAAAAAAGAAACGCAAATGTTATGTTCTGCAATTTAGGTGAAAGAAACAGAATAATCTTTATGTAGAAAAATTCATTGTGGTCATCACCTATTTAACTCTGACCCCACAATCCTTTTTCCCCCTTCTAATCTTCAACTTAGGAAATGAACTGCAGGCATGTGATTTGCAGATCAATTCTGAAAATAAAAAACAGGTACTTTTAAATGGTTTTGTTAGTGCAAAACTCTCATTAAGCAGAACTTTCATTACTCTTTCCCAGCTAAGATTTAGAACGTCATCCCTCACAGTACACAGGCAGACCAGCTCTGTGTGGCACTATATAAATGACAAAACTTACCGCAGTAAAGTATGACAGTTTATTATTGAGGAATTGTTAAAAGTGCGTGTTTTTCAAAGAACAAAGAAGGGAAGAGCTGCTGTGTAACACTCCTGCTACCTCGCATGCATATAATCCCTTTCTCCATTAAATCTCAAAACATTTCATAATAGAAGAAAAAGCATTTTA
Organism: Dromaius novaehollandiae; assembly: GCF_036370855.1. Lineage (NCBI taxonomy): Eukaryota > Metazoa > Chordata > Aves > Casuariiformes > Dromaiidae > Dromaius > Dromaius novaehollandiae. The sequence goes on from NC_088105.1 coordinate 39,612,551, forward strand.
GAAAGGGAGATTTGTTGTAAATCAAAATAAAAACAACAAAATGACTGGACAAAAGCCACAAAATTAATTGGTAGTTAATTGCTAGCCCAGACCCCCCTGCGATCCGCAATGCTGCTTCCGTGCCAGCTACTGAAAGCAAAGGCACTGGAAGAGGGACAGAGGCTTGCGGCAGCCTCGGAGGATGAGTGAAGACTGTTTAACTGTACCTATTTTTAAGCTCTAATATTTTAAGGCTTATTTTTATTCTCCTGCTAACCTCTCTTACACACTGGCAGTTTCAAACACAATGCACCTTTTGGTGCATTTGCCCAGCAAAACTGAACTGCCCATGCAAGTGTGACATTTCAAGCAGCACATGCCAATTTACCGACAGGCTTCCCCAGGCTAGCAAAGAGGAACTTTTTCCTCATTTCCTCCCACCTTTCTAATCCCCTCATCCTGATAAGCAGAAGAAAATTACGACAGATACTAATGGATCTCGAAGTGTTAATACCGAGTCCAGGGGGACACAACCCAGCAGAACATCCATTCAAACACGGGTTCCACCTAAGCCACATGGAGTAACTGAACGTGTGTGAAAGATGAAAGGTACAATCCCAAACGCACCAAGTTTGCTGATACCTGGCATTTTACATCTCAAGTTTCCACTTGTCCAACAACAACATTTAACATAGTTGACAAAAGAAAAACCAGCTATGCCAGTGAGAGGCTTGATCTCGAAAGGCGGGCAGTGTTTATGGGGCTACTTGGCACCCAACCTGTGCTCCACGAAGTCCCAAGCCCTTCATACATCCCAGGATGAGGCCCAAGGTTCCACTTTACAGTTTGTCTCTTCAGATAACTATTGTACCATGAAGATGTAAACAAACATAAAAGTCAAGCCCAGAAGCCTGTATTAGACTCGCCATCTGTGCAGCCAGAAATATTGTCTAGCACCTGGGTAAACAGGCCAAACATAAATTCATGGTTATGAAGAGGAACTACTTCATGTCACACTATTGGCAGATAAAAGGCAAGCACATTATTTTAAGCTTTAGATATTTGTGGGGGAAAAAGTGATGAAAGAGGGGGAGGAAAAAAGGATGAACAAACATATCAAAAAGGAAAATGAACCCAAATGCTGTTCCAGAGTTTGAACTGAACAAACACAGTGTCTTTCATGGCGTTCCCTGTTGACAGCTTAACTTTTCTTCTGCCTGTTTTGCACTTTTGCATCCCTCTGAAGTGCTGGGTTAGACCAAGGGCAAAAACACTATACAGGGGGCTGTTCTCCTGGTATCTGCAACATGACCAAAGCATCAGTCATCTGAAGTTTTCATAGGAACCACACACTCAAAGAGTCCAATTAGCTCAGATAAAGACCGGGTTATCCAACGTAATCATCCAAGCCTCATCGCTGACTGAGAAGAAGAACCTGTTTTATCATCTCATCTCAGAGTCTCCAGACCTGGTTTATTTTTCCCAATGCCATCTGAAAGTGATGATGCACTCAACAGCTAATTCTCACTGCCTATTAGGATTGTGACACTTTCTGCGTTTACAAAACTTCCATCCTTATCCTTGTGCATCACTCTGACATACGACTGAACTCCGGACAGGCTGCAAGAACAGTGCAAATGCAAGCCCCACTTTTAGTTGCCCATTGAAAGGTTTTGAAATCTGCTGCTGCAGAAATGCAGGGAATGAATGAAGAGCTATAAAGCTGTCCTCGTCCACGCTACCGTCTGCTGACAGTCCAGAGACAAGGCTGCACCTCGCCAGGCACACGCAATCTTCACGCTGCTTCCAGGAAATGCCATCTCGATCCAGCCTGACGGTTCCTAGGAAGGAACAGCAGACGCTTCCTCCACACAAGTGCAACTGGTTTTTCTTCATCAAACTTCCAAAGGTACAGAAATGATTTTAGCCAAGTATTGGCAAACCTGCAATCCACCTACCACCTGGCTAATAAAACCTAATGGAGGAATGCTGGAGTGTTACTGTAGGAAGCTGTTGACAGTGTATCCGTTCCTGCCAAGAAGGGTTTATTAAGGCCCTCCGGAAACTGAAGCTGTACACAAGCTTTGATCATCTTCACAGCTAGGATTATGAAACAGTTTAAATTAATGGCAGATGTACGCTAAAAATATGCAAAGGAAAGCTCTTAGAATCACTACTACTAATCAACTGATCTTCAAAAAAGAAAAGAAAAGAAAAGAAAAAGTAAAAAATATGACCCGTAATTAAAGACCAATTTTTGGACAATCCTCAGACAATTCCCTAACAGGGTGCTCGTTCGATTTTTGTACCTAGGGTCAGACGCTGCCACCTCATTCCCAGCAACTACTATTCTAGGGCTATTAAAATTAACAGGGAGAAAGGGGCAGCTCGGTGTGAGCAGGACGGGCATAACCGGCTCCCTAGACAACGTAAACATCAAATACAACGTACAGATAAACTGCTAATACAAAGAAACCACACAAGGCTCTCTCTTTCAGATGCACACAGTTACCCCAAAGCAAACACATCGCTCACAAGTAATGATTTGCATATGCTCTTAATATGACCACAGACACACACACTTTCTCAGCTCAACCGAGACAGCGGCCTGCTTGACCTGGCTTACACAAAGCCCTGAACACCCACGCTCCACCGGAGACTGCGCTGCTGCACTTGCAGCTCTCAGCGCTTGAATTACAAAGCCCTGTTTCAAAGGTTTACAGCTCTCGTGCAACAGGGACAGTCAAGCTTTCTTCTTTAAGGCTGTGTTATTCTTCACTGTTATATCCCCTTAAAAGCTTGAAAATAAAATTTCGTTTCCTATTGACTTTCTCCTTTTCTAGACGGCAAACATTGTATTTTGCTGTAGTTTTAGTGCTCGGCTAGCCAAAATGTGTTTCCTTTCCATTTATTTCCTTCTTTGAGCACCTGCATCATCATCCTCAGTTACAAAAGAAGCATCTGCACAAATCTGGCAACAGAACTGTGAACTCTTGCTAGGGGAAGCAGCATAACTCCATGGAGGATAACACAAGCTCCTGTTTTCTACCTGAGAATCTCATCCACAGACCATACGGGCAATGGCTAACAGAGGGAGAGCTGCACACGGGGCACCACCCTGTCGGGCTCCTGAGCTAGTCACCCCCACCAGGGAAAAAGCCCTAAAGGACAGGACAGAGCTGCGTTAGACCTGCTCGGTCTCGGTGCTCTCGAGAACGAAGGTGAATGAAATCAGATCCTGCTGTATACAGGACAGGTTCCCCTCCGACAAGCAGGATTTCCAGAGCACGCCAGCGATCGCGGGGTTGGCCAAGCTGCAGGGTTGGCCGCGTACAACCGAGAGGAAAGTCAGCAGCCGCCTTGCACAGAGGGGAGCCGAGCATCGGAAGCGTGTGAGCGGAGGCAACCCAAAAAGGCAGCAGGCATGCCCTGCTGACAGCGACGGGCGCTGAGCACACAGCGGGGACAGCAGACAACCTACCTTCCCTAGGTGCGCTTCTCTGTCATGCTCAAGACATGACCCAAGGATAGGTATTTAATTAGCATACCATTTAATTAGCCATCACCATGTTCCCTTGCCTGAACAATCTCCCCCTCCACTTTGTCACCTTACTGAGCCAGTCACCTCTGGGCTGGGATCAGAAGACTATAGGTCTGTGGTCCCAGGCCCTGTACAGGTGCCCGGTGAGGGACAGCAGTAGGAACCAGGATGGAAAAAAGGGACAACCATCATCTCCATTTCACAGATATGGGCTGAAGCACAAAAAACCTCAGGGAGCAAAAACCCACAGGTGTCCAGGCATGTACTGCATACATCATTGCTGTGTGTCCTGCTGGCCACTGGCATCCCAAGTCTCACCTAAAGGACTTTACCCTGCACTTGCCCTACACAAACAGCTGGGCAGAGGGGAGATTTCTGGATCCTGCTCCACTAGTTTGTGGCTTAATTCAAGTGCGTTGTACTGAGCATCATGAGTACTCTTGTGGGACTCACTCTGAGCAGCCCACTGGGATCACAGCTACAATCTCACAAACTCTTCCAGCGAGCACATGTCAGCACAGCCACGAGGAGCGTGGTTCCCTTCCCATTTCCATCTCCCTTCCTCCGCCCTCCCGAGGTGCTTATCTCACTCCCAGGGAGCCCCTTGCCTCGTGCTGGCACAAACACGGGGCAGCCAAAAGCTAATTTTGCCTGTGGCCAGGTTAGTTGTAACCTCAATTCCTCCTCCTCTTCCGTTCACAGTACAGGAGCACCATGCCTTGTGCCAGCGTGCAGGAGGGCAAACAGGGACGGGAACCAGCAGTTAGGGAGAGGGAGACAACTGCAATGCCATTTAAAGTGACTATGGCAGAATGGCTTGACACGATTCCTCTGGTAGGATGGGGAGCTGAACCCACCTCCCACAGCTCCCAATCCAAGCCCAGCTTCCACTTATCTAAAAGGAGATGCACAGCTCCCAAGGGCCGAGACCCAATCCTTGCATTTGTTTGTAAAGATCACAGCACAGTTTGGGGCAAAGACTGGAGGGTTATATCTCCTGTCTCCTGTGTGGGAGTAAAATTCCCTGGGAGGATATGATAAGGGACCTCGAAAAATTAGCCCTGCAAAGCTCCTCATCTCAGGGAGGATCCTGACTACTATTTTTATTTGGCAGCTAGGCACTCTTTCAGAATCAAGATACTTCTTGCCAATTCTGAAAGTAGGACAAAGTTCCATCTTCACTTCAGTATCTCCTTAAATATTAAACAATTTATAATGTGTTAAAATTGTAACAGATTGTGCCAAAGCTTCAAATTCCAAATTAAAACCAACTTCCCACCCACTGCCTCCCTGAGCAAAATCTTAGAAAGAAAGAAGAGTGAGATTAACATTTCAAAGTGGAGCCCCAGCCTCCTCTCCCTTATTGCCAGCTCTCCAGGGCAAACAGCCACTTCCCCGCCGAGGGCTCAGCAATGCAGATGGCCTGTTCTTGTTATGTCAAAATCCCATCGCCCTTAACGCAACAGGGAACTGTGACAACAATTCAGTGTCAGCAAATGTGATGCACAGGAGAAAGTACTCAGCATAAATCTTAAAATACAGGAAACATACTTTAAAAAAAAAAAAAAAGGAACTTGCAGGCAAGTTCAAGAAGGTATTGGTTAAAGAAATTAATTTGCTAAACAGAGGCATCAAAAATACTTTTGTTTGGAAACTACAGGTTATATTCGCTCTAAGAGCTTTTGAAAGTTCAGCAATGCAGTATTAACCACTGACGATACTCAATTAATTAAATAATGTATGTTTTACTTGTATAAATTACATTTTATTTCACATAAACAGTTGCACAAAAATAGCCATCAGTGGATTCAAATTCTAAGAGTCACATATTCTTCTACTGCCATTTACCGCATTTTAAGAAAAAGCATACATATGCATGCCTGGCCAGTACAAACAACTTCTGCATGCAAGTTTTTCATTGTATTTATAACATATGGAAATATTCAAATGAACTAAAGAGATTCCTAGATGAAATCTCTGCTTTTCATCAACCACGGACAGATACTGTGCCAAACCAGGATGGCACCTCCTCAGCCATAAAATGCAGTCGTCGCCTCAACATACACTCATGCAGTCTCTAGAACATAGTTTTAGACCTCCTGCTTTGCTTGAGCTCTCAATACTTCTTTCGCATGGTATCTTGAAAGATGTAAATACTGTAGAGAAGAACCAATAAAAGTCTTTCATTTCAAATTGTAAATGTGCTACTCTCGGTCAAGTTAAGATCCATTTGGTCCAACAGACAAAGTACCATCTTCAAATAAAGGATAACTTTATCCTTTACTTGATGAGGATAAAGTCTGGTGCTCAAAACATTGGCCAGGGATAGATACAGTCTCTCTCTGAAAGAAAATACATTTTATTTGATAATCATGTGTTTGAAAACGTGACCTTCATGTAAAAGAATATAAAGATATCTTCCTTCAGGAAATCTACAGAGAAGTGATGTTTAAGACATCATTGTAAATCATGAATCCGGCTTCCTCTCTGTGCAGAGGAAAAAAATATTTATTAAACTCCTTCAAAAATTTCTCTAAGTATTCTCTGTTAAGACACAAATTACTTTAGAAATGCTCTGGGACCTTTATTTTTAAGATCTGAAAATATTTATGATTAAGTCTTGGGTTCTTTTTACAGACAATACCAATGGTGTGTAATGTGTGTCAGCTCATGAGGGGAAAATTCATATCATATCCCAATGCTTAAAATGGGAAAAGCCTCTTATGAAAGAGAATGTTTGAAAATATATGTAGCTAAAGAAATATCCTAGATAAAATAACTAACAACCAGTCACAAAGCCACTGAGATGTTTTATATACAAATACTGCTAGGTTATTTGCTATTATAACTGATTACTAATATAAGAAGCCATTTGGGTATAGAAATATTAATCAGAGACTAATTAGTTATCTGGCAATACTAAAGCATTTTCTCAAAATCAGAAATATACCAGTTATGCCTCCGAGGATGGGTAAGAAGACAGACAGTATCTTCTTTGATGACTCAGATCATGTAATTTTAACAAGAGAGTGTTTCAAGAACAGAAAGACTTTGATGCAGAAAACACAAGTGCTGAGATTGATCTGAAAGAGAAAGCTACCCCAATAAACTGTACTGAAACTGAGAGGAGAGGGCAGAAACTGAAACAAAGAAAGCATCAAAGCTCTGTAATAAAGAAGAGGGAAAAAACAAAAAGCTTGACCAGAGACTGCAGAAAACTCGCAGTGCTCCTGCATACTGCACACTGGGAGCACTCAGACCAGTCCAGGTGACAGGGACCAAAGACCTTCAGCAAAGGAGCAAAACGTGAAGTTACAGGAGAAGGGTGAGCCTTGCTCACAGACAGGCCCCTGGCTCCTCCACCCACCACGGGCAGCCCAGTAGCCCTGCCTGCTTTCTCCCACCCCAGAAGCTTGGCAGACCCTTCACTGAGCCAACCCAACTCACCAACCTGTCAGAAAAACATCCACGAGGGGCCAGAGGTGGTGGGAGACGAGAGCTGGACAGGCACACAACCAGCAGCAGGGAAGAACATGGAAAAGCATTTCCCATTTTTGGCACGAATAATACCTCAGAGGAGCTGACATGGATCCTTCCCCCCTGCTCTGAGACCCCTCCAGACCCTTACGGTTCACACATGGCTGTGAACCGTGGCAGCTCAACCTTGCTCACCACCAGTTGTGCTCTGCGTGGAAAGTGTAAGGCACAGTCGTCTCTCTGTTATCAGTGGGAAATTTATGCAGGGTATGGATTAATCACAAGATGCACAGAGAGGTGCCAAAGGTGGTGTTACGTGGAGCTGCCTATGTTACTAGCTCAGGAGTTGCACTAAGGCACAGCCCCATCGACCAGGGCCCTCCGGCCTCGCAAGTCTCCTCACAGGCTCTGCAGAGCCACCGAGGGCCCCTGCACAGTGACAGCATGAGCCAGGCCAGGGCAACACTCAGGTGTGCACAGCCCATGAGCCCAGGCAACAGAAAGGCAGGTAACCTAATTCAAACGAGGTTAGTGCTCAGCTAAAGAGGATAAAAATGAACTCAAGCTGCCCTATGACTGCAAAAGGCCAAGAGTGCGCATATACATCTCATATATGTCCTCTGACACTTGTGCACCCCTTTACGCTCAGTACTGAGGCATGCTCAGCCTGCTCCATGAGCCTTCACGAGCAAGCAGCAGCGAGGCAGAGGAGAAGGAGGAAGAAGCTGCAATTTAGCATCATGAAGTAGCAGCTTTCCAGTCCAGCACTGCTGCTGCAACACAGCAGCACCCAAGGACCACAGCAGCATTAGCGTGGAAGACTTGCCAAACACACCAATGAACATTTTCCCACTGTAATTTGAATCCAATGTTAAGATATTTTGCAGTTTAGGATACTAGCAGCATTTCCATTAAACGTCAGTTTGTTTATGCATTTTAGTCCTGAAAAAGAGATTTCACAGCTAATTTAAGTAAACAGAAAGAATAGGATTTAATAGCATTTTTTAGATTAAGTATTTACTAATAGGCCTGTCTTGAATGCTTCTTTTAAGTAACTGAATTTACTTGGTATAATAGTTTTTAGTTAAGATTACTACCTCTGCTAATGTATATACTGTCTAAATTTTTGAGGATAAACCAGATCACCAACCTTTTAATGGATACCAGCCTCACCAACCTAATAGATGAAATGCTCCAGACCTCTGCAACAGGACTCACTACTCGTTTTAGAAATAATACGCAACAGTTTCAGTTTATTAAAGCACCAAAGCAGAGTGATCTGTGCATAATCTCTAATGGGAGGATGCAGGGAAGAGGATGTGGAAGCCTCTCCCATCCTCCTGTTTGATGAGGATGGGCTATCCAGTGTGCAAGGGCAAAACCTCCAGGAAATACATATAATGGGAGGCACCATTAAGCCTTAATCAGCTTTGAGAGAGCATTAAGACTTGGCTCACTTTCCTTTAATTTTAGTAATTTTGGTGATAAAATTACTTGGCTCTGAACACTTCACAATACCCTCTTCTATGCCACATAGAGTATCGTCATTTTCCTTCACAATGTTTTCCATTCATTTGCACAAATGATCTTTTTTTCTTGTTCTAAATGACGATAAAATAATGAAAATATACAAAGGAACCTACAGTCTCTTACATAATAATTAGATAGTATATTTGAATACACAGAATTGAAGTCTGATGCCCAATAAATCTAAGACAAAACTTCAGCTAGCCTGAATAGTGCTCATGAACTTGACAGCACTTTACAAGGATAGGTAGATTTCAGCACCTTCATTTCATATGGAGAAAATGGAGCACAGAGAGCAGGTATGGTCAGGTCACATCATGTCCAAGAATCTGCACCACTTTATTTCCAGGCTAATTAACATCTCTTATAACAGTGCACCTTCTCATATTAATGCTCGACTATGCAGTAATGTACACCAACGGATAGGAACTATGACCCTTAATCGATTGGGAACAGCATTCATGCCTCTGTAAAACAATTGATTTTACATTCCTTCAGCTTATTTGCAAGTTCTGTGAAATGCTGCTCTTCTAATTAAAATTTACCTCTAAAGACCAACATTTTTAATTTTTTTAAGTAACTCTTAACGATTGGTTAGAAGGGGGGAAAAAAATCAGGTTTTGGACATCAACCAAAAACATTTCAAAAAATAATCTTTTGCAGTCACAAGTCTTCAGAAATCCAAGATTTTAAGTCCATATCTATTTTGAAAACAAATTTCATTAAGCAACAAAACTTGCTGAACATAGAGCAAGACAGAGAAACAGCCAGGCTAGAAGCCAGGAAATTAAGAGAAGTCTAGATACCTAATGATTGTTTTCTGTCCTTCGGCATCATCGTCTGCCCGCATAAAAGGACAGCACACTAAGGGAAAAAAATGGACTAAGAGTACCTCACCTGCAGACACAAATCTAAAGTCTCCTCTTCCTAAACCAAACAAGCACAGCAAGTCGTAAAATGGCAGACCAAGGCATGCACATCAAGATTCAGAGAAAGTTTCTGAGTTGCTTCAGCAGTAGCAAATGTTAATCTATGACTACTGCCCAACAATCCAGCTCCATCCAGGTAAAACCACTTTGGAAATGCTGCCAAAGGAATCCACAGGCCCTGAGCAAACAACAGCAGGAGTGACTAGTGCGATACAGGGTCAGAGAGAGTTAACAAGCACAAGAAGCTGCTCAAAAGAAAAAACAAACTTGGATAGAAAGGAAAGTGATTAGTCACGAGAGATTGTAAGAGTCCATAGTAAACAGTCCAGTTCAAATAAACAAAGTAAATGCCCCCTCCTAGCAAACGCTGGGGAATTTTCTGAAAGGAAGTGAGAGCTTTCTGTTTTCAGTGAACACAGTCCTACATGTAACTCTTCAGCAGCTGCTCAGAGAGGAGTTAACCTAGCGGAGCTGAACAGCAGTGAAGCAGCCACCAGAGTACCGAACCCCCTTAATGTACAGAAGATGAGCACAGCACTTGGCTAACAACTGCCAATCACATACCAAATAACAAGGTGCAAAACCACCCCAGACTGACCAATGGATTTGGAGAGACTCACAGAATAACTTCAAAAAATAACTCCTTCGTCTAACCCTAAGACCTCACCAACCCCTATTTCTGAATAACAAACTGTCAGTGCAGTGTGTTCTGGATTTCAAAAATAAAAACTCAATGCCACAGAGACTGCGTCCTGTGAGCAGTCCCATCCAGCATGTTCATTTATACACGAAAAACCTTTGAAGACTGTGGTGTGAGGCATGCACAATTAAAATCAGCTGCTCTTAAAGTGGCAGACAATAAATAAACAGCCATGTTCCTGTACAGTCATTTGAAAGCAGTGTCTTCTCTCCAGCTCTACCAAATGTAAAATTAGAAACATTTCTAGCAACATTTTGTCTGTTGCTTGTGAAGCAAAAGGTAAGAGACTTGCTAAAGTTCAGCTAACTGTATCTTTTTTTCATTTATCCTATGTTCAACCAGATGCAAGCCTGTCAAGTGCAAAAAGTCTCTGTACTGTGCGTCAGTCAACAAGAAATGAAAGGACCAACCAAGCATAGTCTTTCATTCACAAAAGCACACATTCTTCCAGAAAAAGGTCTACAGCGGACTGCATGTCATGGAACTTTCAGATTACCAAAAGCTGCTACTGTTGGCAACTGCCAACACAGAATGAACGGTGTGGCCTTATTTGGATCATAACTATCTATGCAAATAAAATGAGCAAGATGCTTTGGATAGTAAAAACCACATCTGCATTATCATTAAAAGTTTTCCAGTTCCATCCTTCAGACTCAACAGTACAACTTGCTGCCATTGTGGAGATACTCACACGATACTCAGCTGAAACTCACTCATACTGCATTATTAAAATACCCATATATTTTAGGTTAAATTTGCTATTGAAACCCATACCATGAATCCTGCTCAAGGAGTGCAAACCATTGTGGCTAAACAAAATAACCATGCAGAATCAGGGCCTTCAATTTTATTCTCCATAACAGTATTATGGCACACAAACTAATGAACTTTTCCAGAGTAAATGTCTATTCCAATTTAACAGCAGTAAACCTTTCTATCTGCATAACATTTGTAACCAAACCAGGACAGGCAGGCACAGCAGATTTTGATGCATGCCCAAGGGAGAAAAATTAACCCAAAATTCTTTGCAAGTAAACCTCTGCCACATTATGCAGTCTCTGAACAGAGACTCATGACGTGCCCAAATATACTTTTGCTACAGACTGTCTTCTACAAACTATCACTTCACATTAATCATATTTCTGCAAAGCACCTCTGCTCAGCATAGAATATGACAAACTAGCAGCTAATCACATCAACCATCATGAAATGCACTTTGATAGGAAAGGCTCAGAGCTTGCTTCCAGTCAGCATGACCTTTTCCAGGATTTGTATAGATTCTTGCATGCATTTACTTGAAAACACAACAGCAACCGGATAATGAGAAACACGGGAACTCAATAAGGGACTGACAGTATTCTCCCAACAAAATACCTCTGCAAGGCCCAAATCCTGCATTAAGCAGTACATATGCAGCTCCACAGGACTGAAGCTTTGAGCATGTATACTTTGATGATAGCACAATGGAAAACCTTAGAAATAAAAAGTGAAAGATTCAATTCGTATCAAAAAGAGGTGAGACAAGCAGGGGGGAAAAAGCTGAAAAACATGGCTGGCTGAAGAACAGCTTAGAGAGGTAGACAAAAGAGATCTGACTTCAGAAAAATAATGGGCAGTAGAAGGGAAATTCACCAAACTTGTTCCAACATGAGATCACACATGAGACCAGTGAAGCACAGAAGCTTGCAGGATGCACATCCAACAAGTCCTTCAGAAGTAGGCCTCTATTCCTCAGCTATCCATTGCTGCAGGGAAGCAGACTCAACAATCCAGAGTGCTCCATCCAGTCCTAAGCTCCTAATAACAGGGGTCTCCCCCTATTACCTAACACTGGATTAGGCAAAAGATCATACAGAACTGCAAGTCAGGGCTTTGCATTATCATTCCACATCCCTACAGAGACTGCTGCAATAAAACATTAGCTCTGGACACACCACTCTCATTAACCCTTCCTCCTTCATGCTCACTCAGCATTAAGGCTGGGCACACAGCTGATAAAGCCAGCCTTATGGTCTCCTCGCAGTCACACAGCTGAGGCACAGCAAAATGACACAAATTCCAGCCCTCTCCATTCACCAGTGATTTTGGCACAGCTGTATCTCCTTAAAGATTAACTTTCAACCTGCAGCTATGTCACTCTTCTAAGCTAAGGGTCAACTTTGTCTTCAAGATCCCTTTTGAGATGACACAAGCTCTAAGGGAGCATTTGTGCTCTGCATGGGGAAGCTTTAATGCATTACATGGGATAACAGAGCAGGATATGAACTGATGAAACTCTACAGGACCCTACTCCAAAACAAGGGAAGAACCCCTGTATCCTCAGAACAGACTTTCACACTAAAGGCCCATTTTCAGTTCCACCTGATCTAACCTATCCACTTCAAAGAGGACAAGATGCTATATATTTATTTTGAAGCTGACTACTGCAAAAGAAATTGCTATACCTCAGAGCAACAACCCAAATCAAAGGAACACCTCTAAAAATATGGTTCCAGCCTAAAAAAGTTTGCTGAACTCTTGAAGTCTACACCACTAAGCTGAATACATTTTGAAAGTTACTGGGAAGCTGTGCTCAAAAAACTGACTTTAAGTGAGAGCAATTCTCACAACTTGGCCTACATTTCAACCACTCTTGAAAGTGGACTGTAGACATGTAAATAAATATACATTCCTTAGGAATAACCACATCCAAACCTTCACTATAACATTTAAAATACTTTTAAAGAGCAGAATAGCTTTATAGGATCTGCTGTGGTTCTACCCTCAATGACTATGACAAAAAAACAACTACCTAAAAAGCACGAGCTTGCACAGAGCTCTTCATGGGCAGAACCAGACATGCATGTGGAATTTAATGCCCAGCCCAGGCCTTCCTAGGATAAAAAAAACTATGATCTCGTCAGGAGCCCCTGCATCATACGAAGATTCAGCAGGAACAAAAACACTCAGCTATGTCAACTTATTTGCAAGATAAAGACCATTAAATTAGCTTTTCTGCACAGAATTATTTACCTTGGAGTTATCAGTGCTACTCAGGTCAATAATTCATCAGCATGTAAGCAGACATTGCAATTTCTTTCCAGACTGTACTCAAAATAACTATGCACACCTTTTTCACTCTTCTACGTTCCAACTATTACTTACAGTCGTGTGATGAGAGACGCTGCCTCCAATGTTGAGGTTTTTGAGAAGCTGGGGAGATCCTCCATACTGCCCCGAGATCTGCTTCCTGACTTCTGCAGCTACAGTTCTGCAATGAGACAGGGACAATATTATCTTTGTAAAACAATTACAAAGAAAGCAACATACCAAATACTCTTCAGTCTGTCGGCATAAAATAATATACTTAGTGGACCGGTTGGAATACGAGTGTTAAAGGCCTGTGAGAATGGACCATGTATATTAAATTCCCGGAGAGTCACAGAACTCTTGCAAGGCTACATATACATATTCCTAACAGCAATTATATATTTTTTCCTTCTGTGAATTTTCTTTTGTGTAGAGATGTGGCAATAAAATACATGTGACACTGAGCACAAATAAACTTGTTCCCAGCAGGCTCTTTCCAGTTTCTACTAAGAGATCTCCTCTAGCACTGTCCACACCCCACAGCAGTTTCAAGCCTGGTCACACATCTGCTCTTGTGCTCTGCTCTCTCATTTTCCTGTCTTGCCTATTTTTGTTTTCTGCAGACACAGAGATGAGCACTGGCAGCCACTTTCCACCTAACAGCCAACCCCTTCAACACCCAGCTCCGAGCCAGAAAAGCAGTCCTACGCAAGTGGGTTGAAATGTCTAGGGAATGACACATGGAAAACAACTGGCTAGGTCAGAACAAAAACCTGTTTCCCCCTTCACGAAGAAAAGGTAGCAGAAGGACCACGGTGATCAGCAGAGGAGACATGCAACACACTGACTCCCAGGGCGTAGTGCCTCACTAGAGAGAAATCCCACCACAGGGGCAAGGAAAAACACAGATCACTTCTACCACACCTGCTGGGTAAAGTACATACTGTGCCCCTCCTGGGTTTTTTATTTTCCCCACTAAGCCAGATTGTCCCTGGTAAGCCCTAGAACATGTAAACCCACCACAGAACACCTCAGCAAAGGAGCAGCAACATCAGAGAGGAAAACGCCAACAGCCAAAGACCGTCTTAACAAACGGCCATGGGTCAAACCCGAACACAACCGTCCCCACTGCTCCCTCTTGTAACATACTGCTAAGCTGCAGTTCACCTCAGCAGTGGAGCTGGGACAGCCAAGTTTTCGACTGTGATGGAAAGGTGTTTGTTTCAAACGCAAAAGCAAAGCGCAGACTCTTCCTATCAAAAAAAGCATTTTACTGAAAAGCGGCTGACTAGCCCTAGTCAACATGACCTTACTAACATGGAAGTGCTCTTCTCCAGAAGTGAATGCCAAATTCATTAATCCCAAATCTACCCCCAAATGTCAGTCACAGCACTGCAGCATTTTGGCCCACCGTATCTCCCCAACACAGAACAAAGTCCCTGCTCCAAAGAGATGACAACCAAAGTGTAAGGGAAGGCTCCCAGCTTTGGGACTTCTATGGCAGTCAACGCTGGAGGACAGGAATGGGAGCAGGTGGAGGCAACCAATGTCAAAGGAAGAGAAGGAAACTATAAAAGGGAACTAGCTAGAACAACCAAGCCTACAATGGAGAGCAGCTGCTTCCTCAGGCCAGAGGATGGGAGTAAGATTAGCTACAAGAAGCATAATTTTGTCTTTTAAAAAAGTGGACTGCAGAAGAAAAAAAAAAATGTTTTATTTGCTCTGGCCGCAAGAAGTCATTTGCTTTATGTTTGCCTTTATCCACAGGAGACTCTGTTTTCACTTCTGGAGGGTGGCTTCTGAAAGCAGACCAAACAGCTCCTGCTGGGTACAGACAACATTCAGGCTGTCTGATCGCTCTCAAAAGAACCATCTTCGCTGCTCCATGCATCATGCACATACCCACGCTCACAACCATGCACACACAGGAACGAACCATGCACACTGCTAGCAGTTATGGAAGAGTTTGGAATATATTAAAATGGCTCACTGGCATGAAAAACATTACGCATCTGTGGCTGATGAGATTTAAAAGCTCGCCTTGGGTTGCAGATGATCTCTGCTCTAAACCTGATCTCTCCCTCAGTGCATGTTTTGTGTAATTCCTGACGATACACAGAAGAGAAGCCTTCGCTGCATGGCTGGTATGGAAGATCAGAATCTACGTTTTGCCATGGAAGGCAATATAGGAAAAACAAAAAATCTTTCTCCAGTTTCAGAGACATGCATTGTTTCCAGATGGAAAGTACAGATAGAAGAGGAAATCTGTCCTCAATTGTGAAACCACAGCTGATGCCTAGTCATGTTACTCAGCGCTGCTCCTCCTGCCACACGCTGGCTCTTTAAAACCTCGCCATGTGACTGGGATCCCATTCTTTGTGACAGGCTCCAGAGCAGTTCTGGCCCTCTTCCTCCTGCCTGCTGGCCTCAGCTGGACGGCTCTGTAGCGGCTGGGAGCTCTGTTGTATTTGGAGCATGGCCTGTCAACACATCCTTAACTCCAGCTGCAATGTGCTCTACCCCAACCTGAAGCAGAAGCAAGCTCGGCTACAATTAGTGTTGCTCAGGGGCACTGTGAGTTTGTATGGAAACTATTACACAGGTCATTGGATGCAATAGGGGAAGAAAGATAGTAAAACAAAAGGGTGGCACCCACCAGCACCAGCACGTTCTCTTACCAAGCACTACACATGAATAGCTGTTCCATCTTGCTGCCCCATTAATAACATCACCTGATACTAACATTTTTCCTGAAGGACTACCACAGAAAGTTAGAGCTGAACAACCTCCAACCGCTTTGACCAAGACTGCAATCTTTACTTTCAAGTGGTCTTATCTCTTTGACAGTTACCAACGCACAAAGTAACTGGCTACTGTCTAGACCTTGATGGAAATTCCTGAACAGAGTTTACAGGACTTACCAGTACTACTTACTCCTAGCCTACAGATCTTCTTGGTTACCTCTCTGTATTACTGCATTCACAAATGTGTTGAACTCCATTTTCCCTACTGGAAAGCATCATGCTTCTGATACTTAGAAACCATCTTCTAATGTAATCTAAACACCAAGTGTATTTACAGGTAATCTATACATTTTTTTTTTTTGTGCCAACATCATCTGTTAGGTTCAATAGCTCTCCTCCCTCTCCTATTTGCAACGTATTCACAAAAATAAGCAGTATCCCCTCTCAGCCTCCCTTCTGCAAGGTAAGCAAGGCTAGATCCTAAGACACACTTTCTGTTCCCTTAGTCATCCTAATGGGTCTTCTCTGCATTTTTTCCATTTGGCAATCATGCCTTTTTAAGATAGTGTGCTTCATTCTGATCACTCATTCCAGATGAGATCTGACCAGCCAGTATTTTCCTATCAAGAAAACACCCTACCTGACAAATTCTAGGACTTTTTACAGCTTCATCACAGAGGCTCACAGTTTTCCTGCAACTGATAATGCACGTGAATACACCTGCCTTCTCCTCCTCCATTTCCAAAAGCTGTTGGTCCATGATGAGTGCCATCTATCCATGACAAGCAAGATTATATTATATTATAACCCTGGACATTATTTATATTATGACTAGAAGCTATGCCTCCTAAACCAACTTGGGTTAAAAAGTGCATTACAGCAAACCCAACCAGAAAAAAGAAATACATCTCAAAACATTCTCCAATCGAAAAAAAACATTTGGCAGAACAGAATTGCCATTAAAGCTCTTGATGATTAAAAGGACAAATAAAAAACTGCTTCTTTAATAGCTATCTTATACTCAACATGTAACCTGGGATTATTAGACAAACATTCCAGTTAATTACAGCCCCCTGTCACATGAATGTCTGTGTTTAAAGTACATCTCTCCTAGTAACTTCCTTTCTGATCTTCTTTACCGGTTAATTATTGTGTGTTCATGTGGTTCACACACACGAAAAAAGACAAAGTATTTGAAAAAGTCCCCATGGAACTGGCTTCTAAAGAAAAACAAGACTGGCCATTTTCAAAGTACTCTGAACTGCAAATAAAAACAATGAAAACATTTGTTTGTACTTCCACATTTCCTTACTACATACAAGAACCATTTCTGATTCTATGGGGCCTGCTCTCTGCCAAAACCAAAAGTCCTTCCTTTTTTTAAAAACTTAAGAAGCATTCTGAAAATATTAGTTCTTCTTTTTGCTTTCTCAAGGAAAGACTCACTAATACCTGTCCTGTTATGTCAAGGAAGGCTACGAACTCTTCCCTTTCACAGAAAACGTGGGTGAGGATACAGTCTTGTCATCCAGACCATCCACTGCATGGACACTTGTGAATATAACAAATGACACAAAGTTCAAATAGAAATGACAATTTTTGCCCAAGACAGAGCTTATCAATGGTTTTCCTCTCATATTTCTGTGTTAGTGCAACTTAGTTCTAACTGACTGCCAAGCAGTGATAGCTGGCACTTTTCTCCCTAAATGTACCAAGTTTTTCTTACATTCAATTAATAGGACGTCTCATTTTTTCAAGCAGTTTAAAGAAGTATTTCTTTTCCATAGCCCATATTTTGAAGAGAGTCATGCAAAATGTTTGTTTCCTCCCATCACACTAATTTCAAAACTGTCACTCCTATCTGGTTTTCATCTGCTGTGTCACATTCAGCGACTCCACATTCAGTGAGCCTTTGCCTCCTGAGAAAGACAGCCTGGTACAGTAAAGCATCTGTGCCAAGCCATAGCAAAGCAGCTTGTTCTCTCTGAACAGCAGAGAATATTGTATTTACATAGAGTTTATTTTTTAAAGTGAAAGCATCCTTCTTTGTTCAGTCAGCTCACTTGTGTACAGTTTTGCACATCACTGGCTACATCCATCCCACTCCAGTCGATATGCTTGAGTTTGAATTTCCATAGACAAATGGCACTGGCCACTTGCTTCTTAATTGCCTGCTGAAGTGAGGCGATCTGTCCCTCTTTCCCTACCTGACCGGCCCAGGCTTTCCTCCGAATGGATGCTCGCTCCAGACTTGAGCCACAGTGCGAGTCAACAGGTACGCAGCGCTGCTGAGGGGGGAACCCGCTCCAGGGAGAGCTCTAGCCTTGAGCTACTGTCAGTGTAACTTTGACCTCAGTTACTGGATGTAGCCTCCCTCCTAAACCTGAAGTCGTTTCCTTTGGAGAGAATTCATTTCCCTTTGAGTGAAATGTATCTGATTTACAACCTAAAGCTGAGGCAATACCCAGTCTGATCCTGATTGCTGCAGGATACGTGTGGGTTCTTAATTAACACAGAAGACAAGCAACAAACATGTTCTCTTTACCATCCATCAAAACAGAAGACATTACACAACTTTTTCTGCTGTATATTCTGACGATATTCAAATATTAAGACTGAAAGTTTCACTCCCAGACTGCAGCGAAGGGAATAAGCTCCCAGGATACCTTACTGTGAAGATCACTGCAGGCCTACATCCTTCAGGAAAGAGCAGTCATACGTCACGTTAAAAAAGCAAACAAACAAAGCCATGTACCAAGCAGCAGCTTTGTAGTGGAGCCTTAGAGATGAGCTGTTCTCTCTGCCTTCACACTTGCACTGAGCAGTTGGGGATTTTCTTAAGCTTTCTGGAGTATCGCTGACTCCAGCACCAGACAGCCTCGAAGGCTGAACAGGTGCAGACAATGCTCAGCATGGTTTTTGGAGAGCAGGAAGAAGCTGCTCTGAAGTTTCTTTTAAAAACACTTTCAATTATCTGTGAAAATGTTTCGACACTGCAAACGGCATTTGGTGTGGGAAGAGACTGAACCATGATGAATGCACTGCTGTGACCACTGCGATTCTGATACAGCGCTCATGGAAGCCAGCGGCAGCGTTGCTGTTGGTTTCAAGGGAGGCAGGTTTCATGCTATCCCTAAGGCAGGGTAAAGGTGGCTGTCAGTCTCCCTGACTCATCATTCAGGCAAGATAAAGGGGCTCTAAGTGTGCAAAAATGTAAATTTAGTCTTCCCAAGGCTCTTTTACACTACCTCATCAGTGTAAAGGGAGCTTCAGCAAAAATGGTAGCTCTCAATGTCATGAACAGAAGTGTTTTCCCCTAGATTCAAAAGTATAAAGATAACAAGTTGTGATTACTCCAGAAATCTGTCCATACACAACGTAAGAGCTCCGGATGATGGGAAATTTCCGGATCACTGAAAGTGTGAGAGTAGAGTCAGCCTCTGACAGTCAGGGCTCTGCCACGGACAACAGCGCTCCATTATACCACAAAGGTCTCGCTCAGACTGGAGCACCTTGGGAGAAGAGACTGGCCTCACGAGGGGGAAAACAATTTCCTCCAGACTCCACAGAGGGACAGGGACAGCAAACACAAAATTCTCAGCACCAGAATAACGACCGGTGGTAGGAACCACACTGTGAGCTCTGTGTGAGGCTGAAATATACAGCAAAATAGAGTGCATGACAGAGATACTATTCCAGGTCAGAAGGAACCTGTTTAATAGTAGGAGAACTCTTTCGAAGGAAAGACACCTTCAAAATGGTGACAATGCAACTGAAGAAGCAGTTCTGGATTCCCTCGATAACCTGAGCTCAGGCTGGTTCAAAAGCAATGAGAAAGCAGGGAGATAGGTCTTGCATGAAAGGCTGCCTTAGGCTGCCTGAACTGTGTATTCTGTGTGATGTTCAAAGGGACATTTTTCTTTATTTAAGCTCTGACAAAATTTTCAAGTCTTTCCTCTGCCTGTCTCTGAAAAGAGTGGAGTTCTCATATACAGCACGCTTAGATTACCGGGAAATTTAGAAACTCATACTGACCTTCTCAGTGGGGCTTCCATGTCCCATTTCTCTGCCAAGCAGTAACAGAAACCCCAGAAAATGTATTGGAATAACGCAATTGTGACTCTGACGTGCGTACAGGTGACTGCCCAGAGGGGACAGCACAGCACTACCCCCGGGGACCAGAACTCAACCCTCGCTTGGTCGGGACTGAACACCCAGGCCGTGTGGAGAACAAATAAGCAGCTTAGCTGGTTCCTCACAAATAATTTATTGACAGTTTGTTTGTCTTTTTCTTCTTGAGACTTTTCTTAATGCATGAACTTTTACTTTGCTGGCATGAATCCCACCTCCTAACTCCTCTCTAGTCCCCCAAACACCATATGAGCTGAAGAAAGGTACTACACAGAAATACATCTGTTCCTACACAGAAATGGAAACGATAGCATACAAGTGGTTACAGAAGTATTATTACATTCCAGCAGGACATTTTCCAACAAAGTTTAATAAAAAATTTATTGCTAACATATCTGTAATTAAAAATTAACAATTTCAGGCAAGATTCTGGATATTATTTAACCCACTACAGTAATTTTAACTCAGAATTTCTTCTGAGGGGTTTAAAAAAAAAGATTAAGTACTTGTGATGGCCAAGGTTCAGGCTAAATCTCTGTTCTTGTTTGAAGCCTTCCAGTAAAAAAGTGGCATGGCCTGGTCAGAAAGACAATTTGCAACAGAAGACCTTCCAGGAATTTTTTGAAATAGCTGCAGCAGTCACTGATAGCTGCTATTCCTAGTATTTAAATACTCCGGCAGTAATAAACAGACACATCTAGTACCACATGGTGCTAGATTTCCGTATATATCTTTGAGGTGCACCACAGTGGCTGAAGAAAGCACAGATAATAAATCAGTGCTATGAGAACTACATATGTGGTTTTTCTAAGAAAAAGAGCAGCTGATCTCACTTTTTGCTTTCTACCTCTGCCGTAATAACCAGCTTAGTAAATTGTACTTCTTTGGTAGGCAGGCTTTAAAGTAATTTACCTTAGGAGATCTGAGCTACACACTATCAGCCAAATGTAGAGCAGCATGACTATTTCCTGTGAATAAGACAAATGGTATGTCTACCTCTATGAGTAAGCCAAACCGGCGGGCAGAGTGTGAAAATGCGATCAGTCTATTCTTCTTTAAACAATGGAACTGGGGAGGGCTTCCAGCAGCCACCAGCACAGCTCCTGGGACTTCCGCATCCTGCTTGCTTGTGACCAAAGCGCAATCTCCAATCCTTTGAAACAGTAACATTCAGAGCAGCATATTCTGTATCAGCATGAGAAGGGCTACCGCTCAGCCTGAACATCTCCAGGTACATCATCTCTTCTACCTTTTTTGCCTTTAAATACCACGGATGTGCAGTCCATGAACCATGAAGCTGAGATTTCTCAGAAGACTGTACCACACTACATGTACTACTGTTTGGGAAATCCCAAACAGAAATACAGCAGTCTTATAAATAAATGTAAAAAAAAGGGGGGAGATCGAGAAGCAGCAGCAGCTCTGTTGCATGAGGAGACATCATTGCACGCTACCTGGTCCTTCTGCAAGCACAGCATGCATGAACAGTAAATTCCACAAATGAACCTGAAGTGTCAAAAAGGAGACCTTTGCATGCATGCATGTGCTGCTGCCACTTGGCTGGTCTGAAAGCACATCAGGCGGATTAGATCAAGAGGTACACATAGGTGGCACAGCTGCAACCCTCATCATTACTATCCTACTAAATTAATAAATCTGTGCTGGTGCTTGATAAATTTATTGCCATGAACGAGTACCTGACACTGGCAGAAAAAATCAGCACCAACAGCAGTGACCCTAGGGACGTTTTATTTAACTTCCTGCTAGGTTTGCAGAACTCCTTTGCTCTTACTTCTGATATTTGTCTCTCATGTGGCTATTGCTATGACTACAATCAAGAACCAGGAAAAAGGTCCGGCAGCAAATCCAGCTCTCTCCATTCCTGGGCCCTTGATCTGCCGTATCAGCCCCTGGCTGGTGCACATCAAAGACTGCAGAGAACCACAGGGCAGGAGCAACGTTTCCACCCGACTTCAGAGCCTGAGCAGGGTAGCATCGGTATTGCTCTTCCACCTCCTACCTAGCTTTTTCCTCCGACCTCGTTTTTCTTTTTTGGTGGTCCTTCTCCACCATAGCTTCAGCAACGGCATCTGCTTGCATCTACCATTCTCCCACTCAATGGCAGGAAAACAACATTGCTTTCACCACTGCCCACAGCCTCCCGGACAGCCCTAGCGAGACTCGGTTCCCATTTCCACTCTGCGGCGAGTTAAAGTTCGGGGAGGCACCAGGGACACCAAAGGCTACCTGATCAGACCTCAAAGCAGCACAGCAGTTCCCATCCGGGCCTGAAACGCCTAACTTGGAATAGAGACCTGCAGAAACTTGGTATTAACAAGACGATTCCCTATAAATAGGAAATTCTATTTAAAAAAAGGGTAAAATAGCGACGCTTAGCATTACAAATGCCTTTGCACATCCAAAAAGCTGTGCAAACATTAACTAGCTGCTTATCGCCCATAAAAAGGGAGGGAGCAACTGTCTCCATTTTCCGGCAAGAAAGCAGGCAGAGGGAAGGGCTCCGGCTCCGCCGGCGCGGGGCTCCGGGCGCTCGTCCCACGCTCTTCCCCCGCACGGCGCGGCCTCGGCCGCCGGGGAACCAGGGGTTTAGCGGCGGCCGAGGAGCCGCGGGCGCCGGGAGCAGGCGCCGCCCGGGAGCAGGCGCCGCCCGGGAGCGCTCCCGGCGCTGCTCGGCGCCCATTGTGCGGGCGGCCGGGGCCGGCACGACGCGGGCGGCGGCCTTTGTTCGCAGGGAGCTGCACGGAACAGCGCTTTTCCGCTGGTTTTGGGGTTGTTTTCCAAGGGAAGCGCCCCCGCGCAACGCGGACATGACACAATCACACACACAATCACAGTCACACACACACACACAATCACACACCCCCCTTTGTTGAAACCGAGCGGCGAACGCGACCCCCGGCGCCGGCTCCTCACGGCCGGACAAGGCGGGCGCGGACCGGTTCGGACCGGCTCGGCGCCGCGCGGCTCCCTGTCAGCAGCCCAACGGCCGGCAGAGCCGCGGGCCGCGCCGGGCCCGGCCCGACCCGACCCGGCCGCCGCTCAGGGGCGCGGCGCCTCGGCGGGCACCCTCCTCCTCCTCTCCCCCTCCGCCCGGCGGGGCCCGGCCGCCCCCCGCGGGCCCTGCGCGCCCCTCGGCGGCCGCGCTACCTGCTGATCTTCTGGGCGAAGGCGCGGCGCTCGGCCATGGCCGCGCTGCTGGGGCTCCGCGCGGCTGCTCCGCGGCGCTGCCGGAGCCGAGGAGCCGGGAATGGGCGCCGTAATGCTCCGCGCAGGCACGCAGCGCGAACGGCGCGGCCGGCCCCGCTCCCACCCTCGGCGCTCGCAGCGCCCGCCCGCCTCCTCCCCCTTGGGCGGCGAGGGGCCGCTCCTCGCAGACATACGGCGGGGCGGGCGGCCGCGGCGCTGTGAGGAGTTATTGTGCCCGCGCCGGGCAGGGCAGCGCGGCGGGGCGCGGCCGGACCCCCACGCCCGGCCCCCTCTGCGGCTGCCGCCGCGCCCGAGCGGCCCTTTCCGCCGCCTCCCCCGCTCCCGCGGTCGGGCTCGTCTTGGGCTGCCTGCCGGGCCCCCGGCGCCGCGCAAGATGGTGCCCGCAGAACCAGCGAGGCGGCGACGTGGGCTCGGTGTCCCCGGAGAGCGGGGCTGCTCCGCGGGGACGGCGCCGTCCCGGGTGCCCGAGGTGAAGCTCTCCCTCGCTGCCGAGCCGCCACTGGGTTTCGTTTCCCCCTTCTGAAAAGTGAGGGCATTCGGGTTATCACTTGAAATAACGAAGATTTATGGAAAACGGCTCTGAACGCGGTTCACGCGGGCCCGGGATTTCACCCGAGCGGCGGTGGCCTGAGCACGACGGCGCTGCCGGGATCTCACACAACCCAGTGCTTGGAGGAGCCGTGCCGGGTTACCGCTCCGCAGCTCCAGGTTGTCCTAAATCTTCACGTTAGGGCCGGGTCCCTCGACCTCCCGTGTCTCCAGCCGGCATAGCCCTGAGGGACATCTGCGCTCGGCTGAGCAGGGACAAGGCCGGACTCTCTGTTCACCCTGTTTGGTAGCTGCTTCTCCCTGAGAAAGGCTGAAAATCCTCCCTTGCCCAACAGCAGTTTATAGGGTGGCTGGAACAGCGTAACGACCGTCTTTCCATCCAACCCGGTCATTACTACTGCGCCATAAACGTGTTGTACTTAGGTGGTAGTTTCAACAGGAAGAGGAGGTGGAGGGTGGGGAGTAAAAGACTATTTTGGTACTCCAGAAAGAAGGTTGAACTGTTACCTAGGACACTTTCTAGCAGATACTTCGAAGTCACTGCTACACGACATATGCTGTGCGTTAATCTAAACCAGAGAACTATTAATAGTCATCAAGGAAGTGTCCAAAAGTAGCAAGTGTGAATTCATCCGATTCCATCTGTTTGCATTGTGTGAATGTTTCCAGCACATTGCAGCTGCAATCCGAGTCTACCAGTTTTTCCACTAGAAGCCACTGATTTCCAGCTGCATGTAATTATTGTGCTTTTGTGTTTGTATGTGTTTACACAGGGGGTGTCAGGCCCCGAAATCTGCAAATTTATACATATGTGAGTAACCCCACTGGAGTTAATCAGACTCTTTGCATATATAAAGTGAATCTAATGTAGATAAGCTGGTGGCCTACTACTGAAATGTGCTGTCATGCATAACACAGATGCACACACGCACGTGCATGCAGATGGAGACGCTGCAAAGCAAACAGCTATTGTATGCCGCCGAGAAAGGGCTTCTTTTCCCAAAGTGGGTGGGGAGAAAATATTTAGAACCGGCCCTCCCAAATGTTTGCCAAGGCAAAGATTTTTCCTCTTGAGTTACTGCCTCTATATTAGAAGTGCACACGGGATAAGTCCATCACATAAAATGGACAGGATAAGCCAATCAGCTATTTACATTCTTACATATGAATAACTTCTCCTACGGGAGTTTGTGCTCACAAGATCAGACCTTAGCACGAGTGATCCCTAAAAATGTTTCCTCTTCCCCATCCCCCATCCAGTATGGAATTTCCTTTCCCAAATGCCATCAGTCTGACATGCAGGGTGGCTAATGTAGTCCTGCCTTAATGGCAAACCACTCCCTAACTCTTCTGTACTGAAACTAGAAATCCAACATTTCTGAGAAGGGAAATTCTTACCACTGCGAGAAGGTGCAAAGAACAGTGCAGCCCCTAAAGCCCTGATATACAGAGTGCAGAATATCCAGGATTGATCAAGAGACCTCTTGGATGTTAGGTTTCATTCCTCTCTCCTGTCAGTTACTACTACTGAGAGAAGAACTTGGCTTGATTCATTGGCAGGATATGCAAAGTTGGCTCACTATTATCCCTAAAATCTAAGTATAGCTAAATCTAAGTATTTAATACCTTTCCACACCTCTGGTTTGTGTGCTAGCGTGCTGTTTAAAGTTGGAAGGTACACTTCAAAATGCCGTAACGGCACAGGAGACTTTAGGGCTCTGTCTGATGAGCAGGGATGGCATAGCTTGAAACTGCCTGCCTCACCCTGCATGCCAGCCGGTTCCCGTATCACCGCAGTGTACAGCACAGGGGCTTGAGCCTTTGATGTCACCTCTGCTCATCTGTCAGAGCCTTGTTCTTCGTTGACTCTTTCTGCAGCTTAAAGCTCGGCAGGATGAGCTCTGGCAGGTTTAATCCCAGCAGTTTCAGAGGTTACCACCCTGTCCACCCCAACGCCGTGCTGGAGGCTACTGGCGGAAGGGCAGTCGGACGAGACGTGCCTGCACCTCAGCCACGCCACACAGATGTGCTCTGACATCTGGAAATGCAAGGAAGGAAAGTCTGTGCTGGGACACCAGAGTTTGAAACTGCTAACTGAGGTGGAGACACATCCTGCTCTGCCACCCTTGCCAGAGACGCTGTAGCCTGATTGGAAGCGCAGGGTAATAACTGGGAGCAATCAAGTTTAAAAATACTGCAATGGTGTTTTCCTGTCTGTCCCTTTGTGTCCCAGCATCTTAAATCCTTCTTGAAAACAGGGCTTAGATGCACTTTTGACAATTCTTCGTGTTATACAGATGTTTTCTGGTACCTGTTAGAATGACTTGGCTTGTTGATCTTCCTGCTTTGCTAATTAGAGTAAATGCTCTCTTGTCAAGCCAGTACTCATAAAACCTTTATCCCATGCTACTGAGCAGTGTGAAATGCCACTACAAATATACTGCAGATTCACTGCTTCCCCACAATTTCACCTCTCATTGAGAACCTGGCTCTTCCTTCCCTCATTAAAGCTCTGACATGCCCTCAGTGGGAGGGTACTGCATTGCAGATAAATAGGCTTTCTCCATATAGTTGGTCTAAATACAAACAAAATCTCTCAACTCAGTGAGCCTCACCAAGTGAATTTCAGAAAAATAATAGAAACATTTCTGGTTACTTTTCAGATAGCTGCAGCCCAGCAACAGTCTACCAAGTTGGTTCCAATGAGTTTAAATACTAAGAGATCAGTGAGGCTGGTAGAAATTTATACATGACCTTGTAAAGAGAACCACGAGCTCCTGTAGATTGACTCAAAATTTTGCAGTGTGTGGAACATTAACCAGAAGAAGTGAAGGGAAAAATGAAGAACCGTGAGAAAAAAAATGCAGCCTTTTACTAGTATATTTCCAATAATGCCAAACACTAAAATTTATGGTATCAGCAAATCTTATCTCCATGCTGCTGACAAATCAGCACGACTGATCTTGTGGCAGAGCCAGGCTGTTTTGAGTTGCAAGGTACATGCTGCCACTGACAGGCACTGAGAGTCCCATAATCTTTCTGCCTCTGTTTTCTCATCTTAAAAGCAGAGATAAATAGTTGAAGGAAATATTTTGTCTGAAGAAACAAACTCATGCTTTGCAAAGAGAAGAATGTCACCAACTGGACACAGAGACCTGTTAGTTAGAATTTCAGTCTGCAAAATATTTTTCCCAAAACATTTTTGCAGGAACCGGCATCTTTCTCTGATTCAAAAGCAACTGTTGTGTGGCAAATTTTACTGAGTAGAAAACCAAACTATTTTATTTTAATTGGGGAGAAATTGTATGCAATTGATGATATATTTGGAGTGTTATGCTGTTTACTTTTTACAAAGTTGTTTGTGTATATATAGTGTTCTCAAGGGTGACTGATATCTCAGAGTGAGGATGAAGACAAATCAGGACTAACTTCAGTGGAGGGACTGTGTACACTACAATTAACACTTCCATATGGCCCAACTTAATTTAAATTAATGTTTGCATGAAGGTTACATATTCCCAGTAACCAATTGAAAGCATGGAGCTTTATCAGCATTATGAGGATAATGAATAGTTACTCTGCCTTAACACACTGCAATCCTTAATCATGTTTTAGGAAGCAAGGAAGAGACCTGTGTTGGTCTACATACGATTCCAATCGTGGAACGAATCAGCTGTTGAAAGACATTACTACGGCCAAGCTGAAGAGTGAATGATGGGACTGGAACCGAGCAAACGCTTCTGCATTCTGGACAGGACTCCAGCAGTGAAGACGTATAGGTAAATATTGCCAAAAAGGAGTTAGTCCATTTGTGCAGTTCTCATCAATAAGGCATCTGATGTTCCAGGTAGGAGGTCTGTGAGAAGCTGGGGCATGATCCTCACTTGTCCTGGATGCATTAGTACTCTGCCAGGACAAAGACTTAAGCGTACATTAAGCTGGAAGTTAAGGAACACTCTCAGAGCTGATGGGTCTCCATCATAGCTCTTACATTTCCTTTCTAGTTACTTTGCTGATGCGGAGGCTGGGGAAAAGCCCAGCAATTCATCAAAACGTGGACTGTCGTGCTAGAAGTGACCATTTACTCTTTTCAGATAAACCTTGTAACAAAAAGGCAAGGAATGAACAGTTAAGTCTACATCTCTGAGCAGTATTTATACTGAGCCTTTGGATATACCTATCCAAAAGCTCATAGCCTAGACACAGTGTGCTGTTAGCATGCATGTATCTAGGAAACAGCATCTGCTCTCCTCTCTCTCACACTGAAGGGGTGTGAATGAAGAAGCACTTCAATCTATTCAGCAAGGCACCTGTCCATAAACCACATGCACCCTCTAAAATAAGCAACTAAAATGCTTTTTTAAGAATGCATTTTTACTTGGTTATAACCAAATTTGATAAATACATCCTGGGAAAACAGATATAACTCCTTGAGCCTGATAATTATAAGGTTAGGTCCTGCACAGGAAAAATCTTTCGGATTGTACCCACAAAACATTCTGCAAAAAGCGAACTGATCTTCGGTATTGTTTGTTAGTAATCTATTTACTCAGTCAATTGCTTCCTTGTTCTTCTTACGTAAACTTCCTCAAAGCAATCAAGCACATTGAAAATGTGTTTCCACTGAGTGTGTCCAGCATATTTCAGTAAACAATGAAGTAAATATGGGACTGTAAATTAAGAGAGCCATCTACTGGCAGCTAAGTGAAAGGCTTGAAATTCAGTAGGGGCCAAATCTCTGCCTCTCCCATGCAAGTAATTTCTTTTAAGGGCCTACCCCTGGGTAATATGAACTACACAAGCATAATTATCTTCTCAAGACACATATGCTAAGAGCGCAGATGCTAATGCTCTTAGAGCAAGAAGGAGCAGCCTTGTCTGGCTAGTGCCCAGCGCGTCTTTCTCCTGGGTGAATGAGAAACTAAGGATAACAGAGTAAAGAAGGGGTGAGAACTCTCTGAATGCCTGCAAGCTTCACTACATCCCTCACAGCTATGTTACTTCTTTTACAGATGGCTGAAGTCAGGCATAGCAAAGGTAATGACAGCAGAGCTGGAAGCAGAACCAAGGTGCCCCAAGTGCTTCAAAGATCCGTTTTAGAGGAAATCATGTTCTTCATCCCAGCCATCAGAAGATCACAAAGGATCCAAACAGCAGGGAAGGGAGATGCTTTGTATTTCTGGATATCGAATCAAACCATATCAGCTACTGCATGAAGCAAAACAGCTGTGTGTACAACAGTATTCTGTCTAGCACAACATTTCCCAGCCTGTGAGCCTGGCCCACAAGAGGATCGGGCTTCCTCCCTTGGGGAGAGGCACCGTAGTTTCTGGAGGATCTCTGGAGGATGAGAAAACAGCAGTGGCGTGGAGTTCCTCGCTTTCTTTTGACTTACCTCCACTGTTTTAGGAGGAACAGCTGGGGACACCAGCAGGCACTGGGCAGAAAGAGTGGACAGACTTGGGCTTCTACTGCAGGAAAAGCTCCTTTGGAGAGAGAAATGGGCACTTGAATCCTTGAGTGTACTGGCCTTTCTGCAGCCATCTTCACACGGCAGTGTATGATGCCTGCTTTGCTTTTGCCTATAGTCTTTGCCTCCCAGCATTACTTCCAGATTTCCTCATTTTGATACATTGGTTCTTAAATTAAATCTCCTCAGACACGGACTCCCAGTCTTCCCAGCTGAACTTTCACTGATTTCTGCTCATGTTTATCATTTTCAGCTACTGTTTATGTTTCTACCCTGAATACTGTTTTCCATCTCTCCCAATTTAATACTATCTGTAAATGCCACTAATGTGCTCTTTATTTCCTCTTCCAGATCTTTAACCAAGATTTTAAATTAAAGGTAGTCTTGGCACAGATTCTTACAGTATCCATTTAGAGCCTTCTTTTCCCTAGCCTAAACTTGGGATAAGAAAAATGTAAAAACAGGGGGGAGAGGGGGCTAGAAAACCTTGCTATCTTTTTGGATAGAGTGAGTGGGACAAGCAGAAGCACGCTGGCTAGATCAGTGGAGGCGAACACCTCAACAGCAGCCTCTGGAGGGGGTATGCTCACTGTCTTGCCCTTTCAACCTGCATTACTGCTTCAGTACGGATTACTGCCACAATTGCTTCCGCAGACAGACTGACATACCAGGCACATTTGAGCAGATTCACTGTTTGGGAGATAAGTGAGTCTAGCCTGAAAAAGGATCTTGGAGCCACATGTAGCAGAGAGCGTAGCCACTGTCACAGTCTGCGCATGCAGCTAGGAACATTTCAAGAAACAACTTAGGAGAATCCCTTGCTCCCTGAAACGATCCCTCAAATGCACATGCTTCTTTGTGGCTTTACTATGTGCATGCATTGACAGTAATGCTTCAAGATCCCAACTTCTTTGGGAAGCCCATGACATTCTGGAGTAATGGGTTTGCCTCAGAGACAAAACACTCATCACAGCTGCTAATCAATAACGCTACTCATCTTTATAAAACTCTGTATCACTACCATTTATCTAACCATTCTATTCCCAACAGCTGGGTTAATAAGCGCAAACAATCCTTCTACAAACAAATCCAAGGTTTTCTGTTCTTAAATGGGTGGTGGCAACCTTGGTGTTTCTATTTTAACAAGTAGCTCTGTGAGCAGAAGAATTAGTAAAGCCTGGATTCCACTGTTCTCCGTCCGTTTATACTATTCCAGGGTCTCTCTTTATGTGAGCAGCTATTTCTACAAAAACTGCAGGTATTTAGTATCTCTGAGGCTCTGCAAACTTGATTAAATTGCAGAGTGGTTTCAAAACTTTCCTGAGGGAAACAGATCACAGATGGCTAACTTCTCTGGGAAATGCAACTAAAAATACACAAGGAAGAATTCCCTTCTCCATAACTCATTGACCCAAGGTCTTCTCTGTTTACACAACAAATGGATGTTTTAAAAAGCACATATTGTTGGCCACATGTTTAATAAGCTTTTCTAAATATATTGCAGATTATTGATGAATGCTAGACGCAAATGCTGATATGACTTGCCAGAGGCCATCCACGAAGCTAGTGGCAGATATGGAGCAGAAGCTTTATCCCCCAGACTCCCCTGCAATTCAGTATTATCTTGTCATTATTATCTTATTATCTCCAACAATATTCAATATTATCTGTCATTATTATCTGTCGATACTATCTTACCATTCTGCAGTATTTGTATTGTTAGATAAATGTTGTGTAACTGTGGTATCTCTGCAAGATCCATTCAGCCAATAGTATCTTCCCTGACTTTTAATATTCTTGGCTTTGTCCATTTGTGTTACCTGCCTGGTATTACTAAAAAAAATCCAAGACAAATTATGTTTCCTAAGAACATAGATTTTAAATATTTGCTTGCTGGTACCATATAATTTAGCACCAGTGGAGCTCAAAGATGGTTTGCATGGCCCTTTTTGGCTATTACAATGGTCAAAGTGTAAACTCTGTGACTTTTGTTAGAAGTTTGCTGAATACAGTATGTTCTCCCCCCCTGTAGCCTTTCCTACAGAAATAGGAATTAGCGAATGTGAAGAAAGCTGTCTCTTGATATGGAGTTATTTATGGTTGCCTGTGTAATTATTTTGTAATCAAAGCTTTGTTTTGCATGATCTGACTGATGCAAAAAGCAGAAAATAAGTATCCTCACTCTCATAACCTGCTTGCCTGAGGGATTTACAATGTATATCCAGATGGCATATTGTGTGGCCTATCAAATCAGGACATGGTTATTAAATTTCAGAGCAGGAAGGTGCAGGCAACTAATTTCAGGCAAGGGAACAGTCATTTCATCTGATCAACTGAATAACCCTTTGTTCATAATTTAGCTAAATCCAAGCCACACTACCTTTTCAGCTCTCAATATTAGAGACCACATACAAATGGACAGGCACATTGATCTTTGAAAATAAAAACAAAGATGATACTTTAGAGAGATATTATTTCTAAAATAGGTCATAAAATTCTTAAGACAGGATGCCTGTTGCCTTCTTTATTGACAGAGTACCCAGTACTGTGGGGCCACAATATTTCAGGAATTTAGAACAAACTATAAGTGTTTTTTGTTTTATCTTTAAATCCTTATCTTTGCCTGGAAGACAAAGATGTACAGTACATGTGTGCCGCTTTCTGTGATTGGATTACTTCTCCTTTCCGGTGTTAAAAAGGAACCATTTGCAACTATTCTTTAGGATTTTTTAATTTTTATCACTGTAGTGTTATTACTATGTTGCTATATAGAGATTTTCACTGCTCAAACTTCAAGTAGCCTCCAGAAGAGATCAGTGTTGTAATCTCTAATTTAAAGAAATTGAAACACGTGCGTGAAATGCTGTTGGCAAAGCTCAAGCAACGGGCCTTAAGGCAAAAGAAAGACCATAAGCCTGGCCCCCACCTCCCAGCTTCATGCCAACAGCTAGATCTTTGAAACAAGACTTGTCTTTTATTTACACATTAATACCCAGAATCTTCTTTATGATGGATCCTACCACATGAAATATATTACATCCACATGAGATTACATAAAGAAATCACACATGCCAACAGTAGATACATCTGTATTTCATCTGTCCTCCTGGAGCTTAATTTCAGATCAGGTGCTATAATCATGTGGTGATTACAAAAAATTAAAAGCAGGCTGACCATCTTCAACCAGCAGAAGGCAGTAAAATCATAAAATAGAAGGAAAAAACCCACAACTTTTAGCTGTTTCCACGAACCCAAGCTCGTGCTGTTAGAATAAGAGTCCACAGAGAACATGGGAGCGTATTTTTTATATACCATGGTGAGGTGTAATGCCAATTCCAGACATTCAAACAACTCAAGTCACATCCTTCCCAAATGCTACACATTTTATCTCTTTTTTTTTCTTTTTTCTTTTTTAGGGCCATACTGTCTGATAGGCCCAACAATTTTCAAGCAGCTGCAAACAGATTAATGGAGAACCTATTTTACAAAAGCCTTAAAAAACCACCTCGGCCTGTCCAACCTAGGGAAGTGAGAGGAGAGGCGATTATTCTGACGTGTTTCTAGAGAAGAGACACAAAAGCCATGTGAACTGGAAAACAAGCATCAGCATTAGGACAAACGGATACGTGTTGAGGCTGGAAACACTGCTAGCTTCAGAAGAGGGGGGGTTGGAGCCACTCTGCGGTAGTTAAGGGGAAAGGAGGGGAAAAGAGAGAGGGAAACGCAAACCTGGAAGCTGAAGGCTTTTCTGAGAAGGGGCCGCGCCGCTGCCTCGCGCCTCGCCTCAGGCAGCGCCCGCGCCGCGAGGACTACAGCTCCCAGCAGGCCGCGCGCGCGCTCGCCCCCGCCCCCACGGGCTGTCGCAGCAGCGCCTGCTGGGAGCTGTAGTCCGCCCTCGTCCACCGTGGCCGAAGCCCTCGGGAGGCCGCTCCGCGGGCCGGCTCCGCTTCGAAACTCGCCGCGCGGGTGAGCGGCAGCGCCAGGGCGTCTCCCCCGCGCTAACGGCTGCGGCCGAGCCCCCGGCGCCCGGCTCCTCCGCCTCTTTACGGCAGCCTCCAAGGGCCAAAGCGCGGCGATGGCGTGAGCGGGAAGCGTAAACTGCCCGCGGCGGCTCTGCGCGCGACGAGCGGCCCCGGGCGCCGGCCGGCCGGCGGAGGGATCTGTGGTGCGGCCGGCGGGAGAAGGCGCGTGTGCCGTGAGGCGGCGCCGGCCCCTCCGCGGAGCAGCCGTGTGCGGTAAGTGCGGCCGGCGGCGGCGGCGGTAAGGCCGCGGGCGCCGTGTAGCTCCCGCGGAGGCGGCGCGGGGCGCGGCCGCTCCCTCAGCCGAGCGGGGAGAACCGCTGGGTAACGCCGGGGAGTTTGACGTCGCGTCGGTTACCGCGCCGGGAGCCTCCCGGTTTCCGCCGCGGCGCCCGCGGGTGCGGTAATTTCAAATCCGTGCCTCAGAGCCGGGCCGTTGCCTGGTTACGCGTTCGAAAATAAACGGATGTCGCGGGGCGGTTAAGCGGCGGCCCGGGGGGCGTCAGCCGGCGGCGGGGCGGCCCCGGCTCGCGGAGGCGCCTCCTCCGGCCGCGGGGAAGCGGCTCCCGCTCGGTTTCGCATCCCGAGCGGGTCACGGGAGGTTTGCTGACCGCCCCCGCTTCCAGCTCGGTTTCTTTCCGGGTAGAAGAAACTGAGGCGGTCTTCGCGTTTACGTTTTATTCACTGGCGTTGCCTCGGCGGGTTAGCCAGCTCTGCTGCTATTAACTGTCTATAAACAACAAAAAAAAAGGCCCTAAAAACAATCCCCTCGCTGCAGCCATCCCCCCTCAAAGACCGGGCTTCGCTCTGCGTTCAGAGGCCCGTCCCGCCGGTCTGAAAAGAAGCATCACGGTAATAACGTATGTTCCAGATAACTTCTTAAATAAGAGGGCTTCGGTATAAAACCATTAGGTTCAGATTTAATAACAGGGGTTGCATTGTGCCCGTTGGGCTTTAATCTGCATTCGCGGTGACCTTCCGCTGGTATCATCCCATTAATTTCAGCGAAACTATTACTGAGAAGTTCTTACGCTAATGGGAAGGAGAACCTGTATTTTCCCAGTGGAATAAATTTGTCTGTTTTGCGTTAGCATTCTTCTTAGAAGTTCTTTTCGCATCTTTAGCATAATCCTAGGGAAGAAATGTAAAGGGATAAGAGAAAAATGTGCCGAAATGACCATTGTCCTTTAAAGGAAAATGAGCTGCTTCTCTGAACAGTAGAGTTTGTTTCATTCCTAATTTTAGCCAGAGGGAGCTTTTACAGTTATTGGCTTTTAAGGCAATCACTGGCCTCTACGTAAATGACTGTCCGTGACTGATCGTGTAAGAACAGTAGCTGGACCAAACACACCTCCTGAAGAAGTTAATCTGCCAGCTTTGTCAGTGACCCCTGTCCATGCAGTCTTTAATTCTCTCACCTAAAAGAAAAAAGGCAATAAATTAAAACCCTACCTTAAATAGTCTTTCTCTTACTTCCCCTAATCCAACCCAATGCGAGGCTAATCAAAATGGAGTTGTAGCAACGGTGTTAATTATTTTCATTAGCAAAAAATCTCAGTCTTCCCCTGTGTTTGTGAGTTTATATTACCTTTTCTGTGGAAAAAGCGGTTGACAAACATTTATCAAGTGATACAATGGAGTAGCAGAAAAACATGCTAGGGAAGACTTGGGCAATAGACTTTTTTTTCATGCACAACGTACAGATCCCAGAAGTGGTGCATCTATGTGATTTTTCAGGCTCTGAAGACACTGGGGCCCTGGCATCTTCACGCTCTCTTCGCCTATCAGCATTATGAGTTGCACTACCAGTGGTTAGGGTTAGTTTCCCTAATTACTTAAAATAGGTTCCCAGTGGAAACGAGAGGTAACATGGTTTAGTCTCTACCCTGTGTTTGATCCTGATTCATTGGAGAAGAACACATGAAAAGGTAGATACAGTTCTAGCTTCTCCCAGTCTCCTTTTAAAGTAAGGAGGGTAGGTGGTCCACATCAGTAATGGTGCATGCTCCTGATCCGAGTTGATGATTACGTGAGATGGTTCACTTTTATGCCCTTCATCTGTTGTTGTAAGTACTTCACTAAAAATATGTGAAGGTTGCAGTGATGTGCCTCTACTTACCAATTTTTGATGTCCCAGAAGAATTTTCTGTTGAAGCAGGAGCTCTTAATTTTCCAGTTACCTATTCAAGGGTTTGATCTACTCAATATCATTGAGGCAGTCTCCTATTCAACTATTTTAAAGTGAACCATTGACAATACACGAAGTGAAGGCAGCAATGTTAATTGATAGCAGACTCCCTTTTGCTAAGTGATACAGGTGGACCAGAAAGGGAGTTCTGTCCAGTCTTCTCATATTTCTTAAAAGTAGGGATAAATATGTAAAGGTAGTATGTAATTTTTCTGTATTATAAAGAGTTTAGTGTGCTTTTAAGGTGAAGTCTACCTTGTGCTGCAATTCAGAAAGAGTGAGTAAATGTGCTTTTCCACATCCCTGTATTTTAACAGTTTGAAAGCAGTTTTTACAAAATAATCTGCACTGCAGGGGCTTCTACCACCATTTTACCAATCTCATTTTTGTAATACTTATGGACTACTGTAGAAGATATGATCAAATCAGAAGAAACCTTTTTTACACTGCAAGTGCTAATTAGAAGGGTTGTAAAATAAACACAGATTTTATGACAGCGTTCTATCCATTTTTTTGATGTTATCCCTCTAACAAGTTAGTTCTGTACAAAATCATGCCTGTGTTAGTGCACACATTTTCAGTAGCTATTTTCTGCCTTGTACATACATACACAGCAAAACATCTAGCTCTTTGTCTTTCAGTCCCTCCAACATATGTATACTTTGGGTTAGAAAATTCTTGATTAGAAATCTGAAAAAGCATTGTTTAAAAAGCAAGATCTGTTTTTTGGTGCTCAGAACCCCAGATGTGAGAAAAAAAGTACTTATTTTGTTCCATTCAACAGAAAAGAATAGTATCTATTCTAATTAATGAAATACAGCTATTCATTTCCCTGTAAATCAGAATGAGTGTACTCGTATGCCAGCACAGGTTATGTGCTCTAGATCAGTTTGTTGTGCAATAGAGAGCCACTGGAAAACATTATATTTTATTTAGTTTCGTATGGTAATTTTATTGATGTGTTTTTGGAATTAAATGTTTTTATTACTTATTCATAGAACATGTGATTGCTTTTGACTCCCTGGAAGTGAAGGATTCTGCAAGTTTATTACTGTTTCTGGTCATGTTAGGCTTGAGTACCTAAGCGTTCTGGTGTTGTTACGCTCTGTGTTCTCTGTGCCCATGGATATGTTTATATTTTTGTTTTTACAGTAGCAGAATTTAATGTCTTACAAGACAGCGATGGCTTTTTCTCTAGAATTTGAATATGGAGGCCACAGGGACAGATGAAGTAGAAAAGATAAAATCAAAGTTTATGTCTGCATGGCACAACATGAAATACAGTAAGTGAAACAGTGTGTGGTAAAATCCTGTCTCCATTGAAATGAATGGAACTTTTCTTCTTGACATGAATGGGATCATGAGTCAGAAAATAAAATATTTTAAATACGTTAGTAATAAAAAATGCAGTATGGTCCTTGAAACCATTTTTACTATGATATTATAATAAACAGCTTGAGCAAGCACATTTGTTTAACTCTTTCTCAAATAAATTTATATCATTTCTTTTTTAAACTACTGTTGTCTTAAAAATAAATACATTGTGCAAATAAGTATAGAGGACACTAGATTTTTAAATGGACTTTTAAATGGGGATAATGTGGGAGCACCTGTGCAAGGAGTTACTGTATTTTTTTTTTTTTAAGTAAGATGGTGCGTGCAATACAAACTCCACTGAAGAACCTAGCTTCACACACTTGAGTAACGTTTTCCCACAATCGAACATCAGTAATTTGTTTAAAAGAAAGTAAGTTTTCAAGTGTGTCCTCCAAAGTCCTAATCCATCCTTAATGTTAATTTTTCTACTTTCCCTCCAGGATGGAGGTTGTTCAGTTTTATCACTATTTTTCTGATAAATTTTGTTAATTACCATAACTGAGCTTTGGAGATGTCCAATAAGATGAAGAGATTCTTTTCTTCTATTTTCTTTAAGGCTACCAAGTGGCTGAAGGGGAACAGTAGCTGTTACACCCTGCATGTGAAAGGAAAAATTCAAGAAATGCTAGGGACTTAAGATAAAAAAAAAAAAACATAGGATTTAGGCTTAAGTGAAAAAGTTACTGGTTTAGTATTTAAGTAACACTACTTTTTCAAATCTGGGCACATTGTCAAAATCTGAAAAACAAATACTAAATCTAAATTCATAACATTAATCTGGCTGTTCAGATTTATATAGCATATTATGATTTTTTTTGAAGCAATATGCAGAAGTTACATTTCCGAAAGTAAAACTAACTTTTTGACTTCATATACATGTAGTAATTTTCTGTATCCCTTTTGTCTGAAATACACTATTTGATATTTGTGAAGAAGTATGCTGAATTAATCCTACAGGACATGCATTATTCTTCATGCATTCTCACTGGTCATATGGGAAGTTTATTCTGTATTACAGGAGTCCAAAACCTCACAGAATCGAACTATGTAGTAATGATTTCACATACAGAGACACGGCAACTTAAATTCAGCTTTAGTGCTTCTATATCCTAACAATTTACTTCTAAATTATGCAGCATTAGAGTTGTATTAACATGCAAACTTCCATACATGGGTAACATTACTATTAAAAGAGATCTCTAATTTGTGTTTTGTGGAGCTATTAAACTTTTCATTATTTCTGAAAGCAAAAAAAACCAATTTCAATACCTTTTCTCTGTATTCCTCTTCTGTGGAATGTCTTTGGCTTAATCAGATGCTATTAGAAATGCCTTTCTGGAATACCTCAGTCAGATGTGCCTTTGTTTTGTATTTGTTTTAGGTTGGGTGTTGAAAACAAAAACTTACTTTAGTAGAAACTCTCCAGTCTTTCTGCTAGGAAAATGTTACCACTTCAAATCTGATGGTAGGTACATAGCACTTATCTCATTCTGATCTTATTCTGCAAGAGCTCTGTGAATATCTTTCTAATCCTCTAGAAAGACCTTCATTAGCAATTACTGAATTCAAGATTTAAATGTGAAAAGCCTAGAAAGCCTCATTTGACTTTCCAAGGACATTAATGTAACACATCCTAGCCTGTATTATTCAGCACAAAACCAGCATCCGGTTGTGGTCTTTTTGTAAATATTAGTCCTATAATTTGCACTTAATTTACCTGACAAATTGAGATTTTTTTTGTCTAAAAAGTCAGCACTGAAATCGTGGCAATACCTGTACAAAGAGTCACTACACCAGACACCTTCATTGTTATTTTCCAATATGCTGTTTTCTAAGAACCATTTTTCTGAATGCCTTTCTCTATTTGACCATTTATACTTAGCTGAATTAAGTTGCTCAGAAGCAAGTCAGCAATTCCATTGAAACCGGCTGGCTGCATCATTTTTTGTTGCAGCTGGCACACCTCTATTATGTTTGCCCTCCCATTTTCCCTTCTTGTGTTTGAAGTGATCATTACTTTTTGCAGGATTGCCCTACCTTTCTAACAGAATAGTAGTATACTTTCATTTTCCTCCTAATAGCAGAAGTCACACACCAAGGTATAACTTGCATTGTGTTTTGTGTTATAGAATCTGGTGAGCTTTCTACAGATGGATCCAGTTTTGAGCAAATCAACACAGAGATTTCAGGAAATGTTGAGGAGTTTCGTAAAGATTTTATTTCTAGAATATGGCTGACTTACAGAGAAGAATTTCCTCAGATAAAGGGATCTGCATTAACAACAGACTGTGGTTGGGGTTGCACACTGAGAACTGGTCAAATGCTGTTGGCTCAAGGTCTTATGCTTCATTTTCTTGGTAGAGGTAAGTTACATGATGACGATGTCTGTATTTGGCATGATAAGCATGGGTGTTTTGTAGAGTATGGCAGTCTTCGTTCATGTAGCCAGAATCTAAAGTGCAGGCTGGTTTTGACTCTGGATTTTTTTCATTAATATTGGAATTGTTATATGGCATCAGGGCAGTGATCTAGCTAATCTACTATTCCACTTCTGAAAAAGGAAATACCAAGGTGTAGCAAAGGAAGATACTGGAAACGCCACAGAAGTTAATTGTGAAGTAAAAAAACATAAAGATTTGTGATCCCTTACTTAAGTATTCCTCTTATCCACGTAAATGTCCAATTCTCTTGAATCTTGCTAGTTTGTTGAAGTCAAGATGTAGAAATGAGTTCCACAGTCCATAGCTAAGGGCTATGGCAGAAGTGATGTTCTTTTATCAGTTTTAAGGTTGTACATTATTCACTTTCTTCTAGTATTAATATATTGAGTTAATAGAAGGATTCTCATCTGACTTCAATACATCATTCTTTGTGTTGAAATTTTCACTAGTTCATTTCCTCCCTTCTCCGTCCACCCCCACCCCGTGTACTTACAAAGGAACTTCCCTTTTTTTTCCTTATCTTGTCTATCTGAAAATACCCTTTCAGTCACTTGAAAGGAGTTGCTTTTAAGAGGCTTGGAACACTTTCTGCTTTCAGAGGCTTAGCACGTGTGTCCTCCCCATTCTTTCAAGCCTGAGTCATGACCTGCAGAGAGGTATTTTGATTCCCTGAGTTAACCACCCTCTCTCGTCATCCTCTCTTCCATCACCACTTTCAAAAGCCACCACATTGCTCCTTTCAAACAATCATTCATTCCCTCTGTCACCACGGCTTTCTGTTGAAGATCATCCATGCTGCGGGCCTGAAGCCACCCTGACATGTCAGTCAGAGAGAATACAGTGTATTGTTTACTCCGCCGTTTGGTGGCCCCCAGGAGTATGTTAGTAGCAGTTCTCAAAGCCTGTTTTGATAACACTTTGCACTTACTGTGTGAATATGATGTAAGTTGTGATCATAGTCCCAAACCAGCTGCATCACAACAACATCTTTCTTGGCAATGTCATGGCTGAACTGTCAAATTGGCTTATTGAATATTCTTTTTCCTATAGATATTTAAGTTGTAAAACATAACATTATTTCTTTTCACCTGACAGCAAATACAAAACGTACAAAAACACTTCTGCGGAGAGAAGAAATCCCTTAAAGATAATTTTTGTTATACATACATTTAAAAAAATAAAAAAATCTGATTAGAAGTAGGACGTAAGTAGGAATGCATAATGACCCATTTTAAAGTAACCCAAAATAAAAAAGTCCCAAGTTTGTATCTTTAAACTCAATGGTTAAAAAGAATTTCTTGCACTGTCCCCCATGCACCCTAATTTGAAAAGCGATTTGGTGATTCCAGAGTGCTAGTATTTCTGTGGGAATC
The DNA here is from genome assembly GCF_036370855.1 of Dromaius novaehollandiae. NCBI lineage: Eukaryota > Metazoa > Chordata > Aves > Casuariiformes > Dromaiidae > Dromaius > Dromaius novaehollandiae. The sequence continues at coordinate 39,653,293 of NC_088105.1, forward strand.
CAAATACATAGAAAAACGGAATATATGTGGTCTTTCTGGATTACTTTTCTCATCACCTGGTCTTCTGACAGCTGATGAATTATCTTTTGAAAAGCTTTTTATGAGATTTGGGTAGCTTCTTAAACATATTTAAGTGTTGACATGATTTTTTTCATTGCTGCTTATTCTTTTTCCAGAGGTGTTTTCATTATAGTTTAATGGTATTGTTTCTGTTACAAAGCAAAACTTGACTGCATTTACTAGCCAGAATAGTTACAGTTCCACTGCTGTGTGGAATGTTCCAGATATTGCAGAATGATGATGTCGGTAAGTTTTTACTTTAAATATTAAGGCACTAGTAAGTTTTACTGTGCTGAAAACGTGGATTTAAATTTGATGCTCACAGTGCAGGAACAGTGAGGCCTGTGGTGTTCTCTTGAGCTGGTGTGTGCCCCTGCCTGGAGCTCTTGCTCTCCTGCAGCAAGTAACAGTACTGGGGAAAATGGATCAGGGCCATCACCAGCAGCACCTGCGATACTAATTCTAAAATCTAACTTACGGCTCCAGTAAAGTGCTGCTGCCTCTGTGCCTCCTCTTTATTTCTTAGTCAGAGGCTTTTACTTGGACACTTCAGCAAGAATTGCAGGGAGGATCGCAGCTCTTGCTCTGTCAGTATTTGTTCTGAAAATTTTCCCCTTGCTGCTGTAACGGCAACTAGCTGAGCCACCAGCAGCATGCAGAAACCCGGCTCGCTGAGCAGAAGCACCTCATCCTTAGAGTGTGTTCTTCACTGCCGTGTGTGTCAGCCTTCCCCGTTGTGTTCTGCGATGCTCGTTACAGACCTTCAGAGTATTTTCTGATCTAGCAGGACGTTCACGGTGTTTTGGAGATTTTCTCACATACTCTGTGTTGCATGGAGTTGTTCAAACTTGTGGGAGAGGCTTTCAATCATCTGACAAGGGAAGCGTTACTGCTCTCTAAATATGCTGAACCACCGTTACAGTATTAATAGGAACACTGCGTGTAGAGTGTATTGTTAGAGAAACCTACTGCTAGAAACACAAACTGTAGATACTATGTGAAAAGCTTAATTTTTAAACAAGTCTGTCTTGTAGTCTAGGTCAACCTTAAAAATTCACAAATGCAGTGAATAAAGAAATCGTGTGTATTTTTCTGCTGACCTGCCTTGACTGATGTATACTGTTTTACATTTTCCTAGGAAGAAGTGCTTGTTTTTACATGAATGTTTCCTCCAAGTTGGGGTGTGTGTGTTTTTTTTCTTTTTTTTTTTTTAATAACTGACAAACCAGAAAAATAAAAAACAGCCATTGAAACTTCTTGTTTGACTTAGATAAAGCTTATTTGGTATATAATAGCTAATTTTTTTTGTATTTTTAATAGGTACAATGCTTCTAGTCTGTATCTTGTAATCAGGTGCATCTTGAATATCTTCACTGTCTGGAATCATGAAATCTGATCTACTGTCTCAGATAGGATAAATGGCTAACAAAGCAGTTATTAATATTTCTTTTCTACTATCACTCTGCAGAAAATAGAAGTGAACTGTATTGCAGTTGAATGAATGTTCTTTGTTTAGATTTTAATACTGACATTCGCATCTCCTTATGTAAAGCACATATTATTGGTCGGGGGGAAGGGGGCAAGGAAGTAGATGTGCTTTGCTAATTATATCAAAAAGTTAATATTAAGCCTAACATGCATCTTAAAATTTCTTGCTGCAGCCTGGATCTGGCCAGATGCATTGGACATTGAAAGTTCAGACTCTGAATCATGGACGACCCATACGGTGAAAAAGCTGACTGCCTCATTTGAAGCGTCACTTACAGCGGAAAGAGAACCCAAGATCTTGTCAAACCATCATAAGGGAACATTAAAGAGAAACTGTGGTGACAATGAAATGAGAAATGAAGTTTATCATAGAAAAATAATTTCTTGGTTTGGTGACTCTCCGCTGGCAGCTTTTGGCTTACATCAGCTAATAGAATATGGAAAGAAGTCTGGGAAAACTGCTGGAGATTGGTATGGGCCTGCAGTTGTTGCACATATTTTAAGGTAAAAATATCTTGCTTTTACTTTTTGTTTTTACAGTGCCTTACACACTACAGGAGAAGCGTTCAAAAGTTTCATGAAATTGCATTGGCTTAATTGAACATCTAACTGTTTGTTATTGGCTTTGTAAAATTTCCATATTAGTAGTAATTTTAGAGCTTTTTCAGAGACAGGAAGGGAAATAGCAGTAGGTGCAGGAACTGAACTCTGAGCCTTCGCCCAATCTTCAGGAAAGAAAAGGCATTCCTGTTTTCCTGTATTTTGGGCAGTAGAAGTCCCAAGGTCTTTCCCAAACCTGGGCTTTTAAGTAGAGCTGCCTTTAATGAAATGTTCTAAAAACTAACCACTCTTTCAACCTTGGAACATGCATAATATTATAGATTTTTTTTTTTTTTAATACTGTAACCTGGGGGCTGTAATGTACTGATAGTGTAATGAAATGTCAGAGCTAAAATTGATGTTTTCAGCATTTCTTTGCACACATCAAATTCTTGTGAAACTGTAAATGTATGGGACTATTAATATTATAATTATATCATAGTAAAAGTAAAGGGTCTGTGACATTCAGTGTGGTTTAAAAAAAAGTCGAAAGTCAAATTTCTCCATATTATGTACCTTTATATGCCATTTCTTTGAATATTACAGATTTTTTGTTTTTTACAGTGTTATGTTCTAGTGTATTCCAGTTTATCTATAAGCTGAATCTCTAATAATTCACCTAAGCAGCAGAAGTCAAAGTTCATATGTACATCTACATATATGTAGGTAGAAGAATTCAATATTTAGTATAGACGTATACTCATCTTAAATGAACCTATACTGAAATATTCTGGTGTTTTGGGGCGCATACATGCAAGCACATACAGTGATGTGACAGGTTAGCATTATTTATATGTTTGCTTGCATTTTTTCCCAATAGTAGAAACTGTGAGAATTCTTTTTGCATATTTTAAATTGTACTAGCCCATTTTCCTAATAAAAAAAAAAAAATTGGTCCAGTATTACCTTCAACATAAACCCACCGGTGATTTTAAACACTGTAAAGGTTTCCTTTCCTAGATCTCCTTTCTCTCTTACAGCAGTACTAAGTGTGTATAGCTCTCTCTTAACTTGAGAATGACTATACTAAATGATTCCTCAAAATATATTCTGAAATAAAGGGATAGTGACCATTTAATGCAACCATGTATGGGAAGTCAAAAGGTAATCTTCTATTTTGAACAGCTTAATTTCTTTACAAATGTTGTCCTCGATTGATGATCATGCTTCAGACTATTGACGTGTATTTTCTTTTTAGTTTTTGGGTCCATTACTCCTATTCTTTGAGGGTAGTCTAATATTACATTTACATTACATTTTGAAAGTTTTGGAGAAACCTTACAGCTGTCTTTGTGTTAGCTCTTATTTCAGTAGACATGAAGTGCTAATTTGTGGTTAGTATATGAGTTAAGGCTAGCTAGAGATATCAGCCAGGTTGAAATTAATATTTTTGTGAGCAAATTTAGCTTTTACTATCACCTTATACAAGACAGAAAATCATTATAAACTGAAAGAAGTTAGGTAGTGAATATGAATTTCATTGTAAATTAATATGTTTTCTTTTTTGTTGTTGTAGTTTTCATTGTTTCTTCTAAGTAGTCAGTCACTGTCATCTTTACTTGAGGGGGAAAAAAAATATTGTAATATTGAGCCTGGGAAAAGACTTACAAGAAAACAACAGAAAAACCCACCACCCTATCTGTTTTTATCAGAAATGAAAGGTGTTTGAATTAAAAAAAAAGTAATTAAAAATAAGCTGTTTCTAAAAATTAAGTAATTTATATTTGATTACTGTTAATTTCTTTAAAATCAGAGATGAGTTAAATAGTTTTTTGTTTGTACTTAGAAAAGCTGTTGAAGAAGCAAGAGACCCTGAGCTACAAGGAGTAACAGTCTATGTTGCTCAGGATTGTACAGGTAAATGTTGTGGCTATGTAGATTTTAACAAACATTTTAGATCTTTTTGTCTTTCAGTAAGCACTAATCAAATAGACCTCTACAGGAAAAATATCAAATTTAAAAATGAATCCACAACATTGGGATTATGTACACAAAGGGGTTCTTGATATATTCATATCTTTGGTCTTTTCATTAAGAATCAGACACTGTAACTTGAAAGCTTGATACATTGCTTGTTTTATATCTTATTAAGATAGTGGTATTCAAAATCCATCAGGATAACTTTTTATTACAGTCTACCTGTTGTAACTTTTGTATTTTGGGAGTCTGTGGATTTAAATTAGTCCATAATCTATTTTGTACTCTGCTTCAGTGCTGTTTTAGTGGAAAGCTAGTAAGAACCTTTGTATTAAAAAAAATAAAATAAAAAAATAAAAAAAAGGCAAAACCAAAAACCCCAAACCAAATAACTGAAAAATACTTTATCTCAGTTGTTTAAAGTAGATTTGTTATTTATATTTTAAACTTTTCAACAGTACTCTTTTGTATCACAACATTCTTTTTAACCCATTTTTCCAGTGGAAAGAAAGTATTTCACTAGTCTTGTTGACTAATAAGAAGTGATTTCTACTCTAAGCTCAAAGGTGCAAGCAGGACAGTGAACCAGCATCTGTGGCAACCTTTCTTCTGCTCCAGCCTGGCATGTTAAATAATAACAGGCAGAGCAGTTTAGGGCTTTGGATGTTCAGGCGCAGAGAATGATGACAAGACCAACTAAATGTGTGGTAAAACTTTACACTCGTGACTATAGTCTTTCAAATCTAAGCACAATGTATTACTTCTGTAGCAGTGTTTAGCTGCCAGAAATTTTTGTTATGTCATAGCCAATCTTGGGATAGGACAGATAAGAACAACATCCGTGTGTAATCAATCAAGCTAGTTTTAAAGAGTCACTGTGTAATCATATGTTACAAACCACTTTCCTACCTGAGTTACAATGACCAATTTAAGGTATTAAGAGTAGAAACCGCTGTAATTCTGTTAATTTTTCACTTCATGTTTGTTCTTGTGGCTATTTTTGCATCTCTCTCAGTTTGGAGCAAATAAGCAATAACGCTGCATTAAGCTTTCTCACTCACATTCGATGACTGCGTAGTATTAACTTCAGACATTGAAGTTGAATATCTATTAAAACTAAGTATTGTCTTTTTTTCTTTTAATGTGTAGATGTTTCTGCTAGTCAGAGGCTTTCAAGTTTTAGATTGCTCCTCTAGAAGAAGTTTTTATTATTTGAATAAATATTTCTTGGCTTTCTCCTAACCTACCCCTTCTGTATTTTCCTGACAATGTGTTCTATTTGTTAAAACTCAGTAGCAGCATATTATCATTCTTGAAAATATTGCTGAAAATAAGGAAACATAACATCGTATCTTTTATTAGCATAGTTTAGGAGTTGCATTTCAGGAGGACGGTAATATTTTCACAGGACTACAGTTTTAGTTTGTCAAACAAAGTGATGTCATTTTGTAGGTGTGTCTTTGTAAAAGGATATATTTTAAATATGAATATTTTCATTTGTCTTCTTTCAGTCTACAGTTCAGATGTTATTGACAGACAGTGTTCTTTTATGGATTCTGAAAAAGCAGATACAAAAGCTGTAATTATATTAGTTCCTGTGAGACTTGGTGGAGAGAGAACAAACATGGACTATTTAGAGTTTGTAAAGGTATGAAATGAGAGTTCAATTATTTTTCAAATAGTAGCACTAGGTGATATGAAAAGTGACTTCATGATGGTAATCTTCTACCTATTAAACGTGTGGTGGTGATTTTACAGTTGAAGGTTGTAAAGTTTGACTTTACAGATTTTAAATTTCCCTATTACAAGATCAGACATAATTGCAGAGCACATGATGTCCCTTGGTAAAGCAGTGATAACTGTTCGACTCCTAAAGTAGCTACCTGAAAAGACATTAACACAGTGGCTCAAATTATAAATGGTAATTTAGTTACATATGCTATTAGAGTTGTGCTGTAGTAAGTATTAGTCAGCATTTTAAAACACAAATATACCAAATTTCTTACTCTGTTTCTTACTTTCTTAAATGTCCAGTGGTTTAAGATTGTTGCTTGCCTGTTCTTATCTTTATTTCTTTTGTCTTTTCCTTCCCCTTAAGAAAAGGTCGTGGAATTTTTTGGTATCATTAGTCATTACTGTAACTTCAACTATTATTTCACTATTTGGACATTAGGATGAATCTTTCTAAGGACAGTGATGCAAAGGTAGAACACAGTGACCACAAATAAAAATGAACAGGAAAAAATGAAAAATTTAAGGAGACAGCAGAGGGTACAAAAGTCTACACTGTCTTACTTTTTCAACAGAGGTTCTGCTTTTGGTGCTGAACACTTAAAGATGGCCTCTAACAGAATGGACCATCTCCTGCTTCTTAAACACGAGTGGTTCTCACAGTGAAGAGATTGTCCTCTTAGCCCTGGTGCTTTGTCATTTTCCTTGCTGCTATTTATCATAGAGAATACTCTTAAAATAGCATAATTTAATATATATTCTTAAAATAGCCTGACTTAATAGCATTAACAACACTGGGGAGTCAGTCTGTTCTGTTACATCTTTTTTATTTTCTTTTGAATTTCTCTTCTCTACAAAATTTCAGGAAAACATTTGTTTATTTTAATGACACAGGAAGACAGAACTATGAAGCCTTTTATTTAAGTGATGAACTCTTTTCTGGTTCTTTTCCTTATATTTTTAGACATTTGGTTTTAGAAAAGTGTTAATTTTCTTCTGAGCAATCCTGATGTGTTTAAAATGTGCCTGAGGTTGAGGACATGATCTATAACACTACTTACTTTATCTTCACTGTTGCTGCAAACGAGCCTTTGTATCAGTCTTAAGTTTAGGCCCAGGAAAACCCTTCATTTGTAAGCGAACAAACCATTGCTTTTGCAACTCACCTAAGGCTTTCTTAGCTAAAGTGACTCCACATCTTCAAAACTGGCTGCTGTTGCTGATGGATATCTGGGGCTAATTCTGCACTGCAGAGGCTTTTTCAGCTTAGCTCGGAAAAGCAGTCTTTTACCGGAGTAAAGTATGGTTGCATGGCACTGGGTTTCATAGCATGGTCATGTAATCTAAGTTTGCCTTGCACAGCTGGCTTTACTGAGGTGATTGCTGCTGCTCACTTACCAGGACGGGTACTGTCTTTTTCAGTCTCTTGTAACTGAGACTGTGATAAGAGGGCTTTCAATTGCATGTATTAGTCACTCCAGTCTCTATCTTGACTATTCATAAGAAGCAACTAAATTTCTTAGGGTCTGGATTTAAGTTAAAAATGCAGATTTTAAAATGTAGTACAAGAGGTAATTTTTATAAAGGGTTTTATATTTATGGATGAAAATTGTTAAATTTTTTATAATTCCTTTTTACAAGAAAATTCCCATAGATTAAACAGTTATTCATTATTCCAAGTAGCTTTTCTCTCTTTCTGTTTCACTGGCAGAGGATGAATATACATTCTCCTTAGCCGTTTCGCCCTCTGCCTCTGACCTGCCTACATATGTTCTGTAATGTTTGACCATCAAGGAGTGGGGTTTTTTTGTTTTTTTGTTTTTTTGTTTTTTTTAAAGAAAAGCCCTCTCATTCCTATTTTAAATATGCAGCGTTTCCTCATACCCTATATAAACCACACTGAGGCTGACTTTGTTAGCATCTCAGATTAGGAGTACAACAGAATTTTTTCTTCTGTCACATTTTTTTATCATCATATAAATAGGGAAAAATTTATCCCCACAAGAACCTTGGCCTTATTAAAACAGGAAATATGAATTACCTTGTTGGGAGAAATTTTCCCCATTTAGACAATGACAATGTAACGGTTATACTTTTAGTGGCTGATCTCTTATAGGAGAGATCAATTGTTAGCTCAGATGATAGCCCTCTGGATTGCTGCCCCAGTTTGGGCCAGCATCCAAGCTTTTGGACTCGAGACTTGTCTAGCGCCACAAGAAAACCACTGTGATTTATGGGCGTTTAAAGGCTGTTCAGTTTTCAGAGTATTTAATGATCTTGGGCTTCAGTTGCGTTAGAACCCTTGGGCTCAGTTTTCAGAAGTGCTCAGTGTTGGCAAAATTCAGCTGCTGCTGGAGCTGGTGGGATAACTAATGGGGAAGTCTGTGTTACGCCAAGACTGAATACTCACAAAAATCCTAATGAGTCCTGTTAAGTAACAGAAGCTTGTGAAAGTGAAAACAGTGGAAATATGTTGAACAGAGAGAAGAAAAGCCCTCCCTGCCTGCTTCTATTCCTTTTTAGGTGCTTATTTTAATACAGAAAGGAACAAAGCTCATGAGGAACTCCCAGGTGATGAGCCAGGGCCACATAACCGGGCAGGAAGATAATACTTAATGGCGAATACCTGGGATGTTTCAGTTTTACCTGTAATGGAGCATGAGGTGATTATTTAATCAAAGGGAATTTAAAAAAAATAAACCTGTAAGTGTGCCATCCCTCCATTATTTATCTGTTACAGTGAAGATGCTAGATAGCTGCAAGTCAATAATGCTGCTTTAACAGCTGATACTTCTCTTGAAGCAGTTTTCAGAATAATTCTGCTATTGCAAGCTCCCTCTAGATCTCTGTTTTTTTCCTCCATCCTTTTTTAAAGATCAAGAAAATTTTCGTAATCTAGTTTGTTGCTTATGCTCCAAGAATGTAGCATAGGTAGCTGTTAAACAAGCTGTCTGTAGTGTGTAAAGTACAACCTGACGGTCTAGCTGGGTTCTCTGCACCTATGGGCAAGCTCATGGGTGCTTTGTTTAAGATGAGGCTCTGGGTATGAGCACACTCGGATTCAGTTTGTGGCAGCGGTGTTTTTTGGTGAAGAATACTTTGGCATTGAGGCAGACTTAATCAGGAGCCTTTTGCTCCTTTGGGTGATTGCATTATTTCTCTCAAAGAAGGTAAGGAGAGGTCAATGCAACAGCTTCAAAGAGTAAGCAGCATTGTGGGTCCGACTTGCTTGCTTTGAGATGTTACTGTCCCTTGACACAATCCTGCCATTCTGCTAGGTATCATTGCCCCTGACGAAGGAGCAGCAGAAGCAAAAGTGTGCCGGTGCCTCAGCCACGCAGCCTGGCCTCCTAGGGAAAGCGCAGTTCGGTTGGCTGTCTAAGCTGTAGCACCGCATTGAGTGTGGTGGTGACTGAGGCTGGGCACACATTCACTCTTTCTGCCCTGTGGGGAGGGGTCATTTCTGCAAGAGCTGGGGGCAGTAACATCCTGAGCGGCCTCCACAAGAACCTCAAGAGCTTTTCTTTGGTGTCTGTTGTCTGTCCCTCCATCTGGAGCATGTGGGTGATACAGGAATTCCAGTCAATTATACTAGTAAAATGGTTTTCCTGCATCAAAATTATGTGTATACATGCAGATCCTTGTCCCAGCAATAGAAGTTATAAAACTGTGATTTTACAGTTACTGTATAATTATGTGTCTGCTAGGTTTGTGTGCTAGCACAGTTACTTTGACTACAGATCCCAACTCTTTACAACCTGCATGACCAGAACTGTGCAAGCGGGGCTCTGGCGTGACAGGGTCCCATGGCCGCTAGTCCAGCTGTCTCTTTCCTCGGTGGCTGACAACTTTGCAGTGAGCTGGGGGAGTATATTTGCTCTTTTACACCTCCAGACTGAAATGGTTCCTGCATTTCGCCCCACCTCCCTCCATAAATCCCACTAAGTACATTTGTAATGTCTCTTTCGCAAAGTTGGTACATACTGATAGCTCTGATTCCTCTTCTCTCAGGGTTGAAACACAGCAAGATTGAAGAGGCTTGTCTGTCGTGCCTTTCCCTCTGTATTTTGGGCTGCTTTTTGGGGGGCTGATTCCTACAATGACTTGCTTTAACGGGCATTCCTCCCTGTGATGCAGAAGTGCATGCTCCACTTCAGTGAGACTTCTACATTTGAATGCAAAAAGAAGAGAGTCGTCAGGGCTGCAGAATGTATATTTATATGAGCTCTGTAAATCTGGATACTCTGATACCTTTTGGCTATGCAGCCTACACATTCTCAATTTGTATGATGTTATGTTTTGTCTCCTCTTCTTGGGAAAAGGGGGTGGGTACTTCAAGCATTTAAAAATTGAGTTAGAGTTAAATCAATTTTTAAGTTGGACTTTTTAAAAAAAGAAAAAAAGGAAAAGGAAAAAAGTGATTTGCTTAAAACAGTAAAGGCAGAGAAAAAATTTTAGTTTGGTTTAATACACTGTTCTGTTTGACACTGTCCTAATTATTTTTCGTTCTGCTTGTAGGGAATTTTAAGCCTTGAGTATTGTGTTGGTATTATCGGTGGCAAACCCAAGCAGTCATATTACTTTGCTGGATTTCAAGGTTAGTGTTTTAATATGTTATGTCTCTTCAATATTATTCTTTAAGAGTTAGGAAGTTAATATAAGACCAGTGGGAAATAGCATGATTAAAATAGCAAAATGATTACCTTATTAATTCATCTTATCTACCAAAGTCCAGTCATTTGTCATTTATTCCCTGTAGTAATTGGATTCTGTAAAATGTACGTTTAATTTCCCTTGTTGCATAAACAAGGCATAATTTATCTGTTTCACCAAACTTCAGGAGCCTTTGCTGTTACTATCTGGCAGTTCTTATTTACATATTTACTTTTTACTACTTTAAGTGGTGTTAGTTGACGCTTAAATGACAAGCAATATATTCTTCCTGTCAGGATGAAGTAGAACAATACATTTTTCATATGCAAACTCTAGAATATAATTGTGTGTTTGTAAAAGTAATTTTATCACCAAAAATTAAATGACAGTCTCATCACTTTATAAAAATTCTGCTTATACAAGCATATTTGATTATGCAAAAGTTAATCTGTCCTGCAAAAACCTATGCTTCAGTCAATGAATATCAGCCTGGCAAGCAGTTACTTGCTGGCTTTTTTTTCAGCTGTTCTGCATAGAAATTGGATTGTAAGCAGTGTAATAATAAGGTGTTTTTTGAATTACTTGTCTTCTGTTTTGTCCTTGTAGATGACAGTTTGATTTACATGGATCCTCATTACTGCCAATCTTTTGTAGATGTCAGCATAAAGGATTTCCCTCTTGAGGTAGTATGGATATAGACCTGGCACTGTTTTCCTCCCATATGAATCAAACACTAATTATTTAGAGATGTTCTAGCTAGCTGCATCTTTATGGTTTTAGAGTTACGTGTTATTTATCAAAGTTCTGCTCTTTTTTATGGGCTTATAATCAACAAAAATGACCAGAGGTTAAATGCTTGATATGTGGTTATAATTATTACTTCATTTATCTTTGTCTGTTTCTTCTTAAAAATCAGAAAAACCTCAAAAATAGATGATCACTTCATTAAAGAGACTAGACAGTACTTGGAGATCTTAAACATGAGATACTTTGGTTTGTTTTGCAGTAGTTTGTTTATTTGTTTATTTCAAGTTGCAATGAACATCAGTCAGAGAATCACTGTAGTATTCAGTAGTAGGAGCTTGTTGTCAGTTTTGAACCGCAGTTCTTATAGGTGTAGCTACTGATTCTTTATTCTGGTATTTTCAGTATTTCTATACTGGAGTGAGTAGTTGGTTATTTTAAATGTAGTTTAACTTTGCAGGTCACTGTTTAGCTTCGTACAGGTGAAATTTCTGAGACTTAGCAGTCTGGTTTGTGGCTGGCCACATGAATTTTATTCAAGTTTTCTGAACTGTTTCTTTTAATAAGCCTTATTATTTTTAATCTACTTGTTTCTATGCACTAGTAGTTTCCAAAAAACTGACAGGTCTGAAAATACAGGTGTTGGGTTTGTTATTTTTTCTTTTTTCCTCCGCCTTTCTAGGCCATGGCTTGCTAGATGCCTCTTCAGTCTGTGCCTTGGTGTTAGAAATCATGCTTGTTTTTTTTTACAGTAGTGTTCCATTTTCTTTTAGCCTCTTTGCAGATAACTTGCATTGAGAACAGGGAGAAAGCTAAAGGAGGTTATTAAAGAATCATCAATTGTAAAAGTGTGTGTTGAATTATCCACAGTAGTATGGTGTAATCCATGCCACCTCTGCTTGATCTTGGTACGCCCAACTTCTGCATGAACTTCCAGGATCCTCCGAGCAACTCTTCATTAAGTGTAGAAGCGCTCATGGGTGCATCAGCTGCCCTGGAACTCAGAGCTGGTTATTAGTAGTAGTTCCTTGTGCCACTGAGTTCTGCAAGAAGTTACATATTCCTAAATGTTGAAACATGGCTTCAGAAAAACCATATTGCACTTAAAGAAGGAAGAGGAATATGTATTTATCTCCCCCACCCCTGAAATATTAATTACTTAACGTAGGATTGATAAAGGTTTTCAGTAAAGACCTGCAAAGAGTAGAAGTGAGATTTAAGATCAGTGCATTTTAAGATTATGAATGCAGCTCTTAATCTCACATTAGGAATTGAGTAGGTGATCTTAAATTGCTTGGTTACACTTAGAATGCAAGTCAAACAGTTTGTAGTGTAGTAAAGTAAATGTTTTGTGGCTGCTGTTTTGTATGACAGTTTACATTTACCTTAAACTGAGAGAGAACAGTAGAGTTAACTTCAATCTCTTGTCTATTACTATTATGAAAAAAATCTGTTAATGATGTATCAGTTTCAGAGAGGTGATATGTTAAAGTTGGTCACAATACCTTAATCAAAATACCATCAAACAGTATTTATGAAAACAGCTTATATATGTCAAAGAGTTTATAAAGGGCTAATGTTAAAACCTAGGGCTGACTTAAAGTAAACAGTACATATTTTTCAGTATTTACATTTAACAGGATGTTTTAATTAAAATGGCATATAATGTAGAAGTCTAAGGTTCTGTAGAAAATGAGAGGGTTCTGAATTCAGAAAAGGAGCATAGCTGCTATTTTACTTTGGGTAAAACATATCAGAAAATATTCTAGGCAGAAATTTTCTTTATTTTTTGAGATCTTTTTAGGTTTACACTGTTGAGATCTTTGGAAAGAGAGTTGGTGAGAGTCCTAGCTCTACTTATTTGCATTGTGGTAGCATCCAGAGATTATAACAAGATCCTTGCCCCTTTATGCTAATAGCTGTAGTAAAATACAGCACCTTCGCTGAAGATTTTTGCAGCTTAATTGGGCCAGCCTGACAAAAGGTGGGAAGATCAGAGTTGCAGAGCTGAAGTGACTTTCTTAAGGTCACACCGTAGCTCAGTGGCCAAGCCAGAAAAAATACATATATTTTTGGTTTCTGTTTCTATGACTAATTCTCTAGATTGTGCTGCAGGCTGGCATTAATACGAATTTCCAAATAATAATAAGGTTTTAAAATGTATTTTGAAGGCATGCGAGCTGCCAGCTTGGCTTGATCGCATCCTAATGCTTTTCTGCAGATGGAAAATATATTGCAATTTAATGCTTAGTTCATTTAATAGCATTATATCTTTGTCCAGAAATGTCAAAAGTAAACAGAAATTGCTTTCTTAGTGTGGATAGTTGCTTGTTAGATTTATCTGTAGGGAGTATTTTCAAAATTGACAAATTGTCCAGAATAAGTTGGAAATCAATCGGCTCTGTATTGGCTTCCAGAATCCATTTGTTTGGAGGAGTGGGGAAAAAAAATGCCTACCCACTTCTCTTTGTTGTACAGTGATTCATGTAGCTTTAAGAATGCTGCCCTGAACGGTGTAGCAAAACTGGAGATAGGAGTTGTCGCTGAAATGTAATATGGAAGCAGAGTTCCGATTTATGTTTTTGATGACCCAGGAATGAATTCAACCTATAAATTCTGCATATAGAATTTGAACGCAATTAGAAGAAAATAAATAAAAATAGTCTTAGATAAATATTATTTCTCATCTTTGCTTAAATTTTTTTATTGAAAGTTTAGTAGAAATACCTCCATTAGATTAGTAATCACAAGTAAAGAGCAATACGCTTCAATATGTAAAACTGTTACACTGACAGATACTCTGCGAGGAGGTAAGTAGTCCTGTCTTCTTTTGTAGATTGACTTTTCTGACTGGCAAAGGAAAAATTAAAAAGGTAGAATGGATTTCTATTCTGAAGACTGCTTGTTATTAACTGTCAGGGTTGCTGTTCCTGTACTCAGATTAGATTTTAACAGTTTTTAGTTACCTTTTCTAGAGGAAACACACTGGTGCTCTGTCCTATTACACTGCTGTGCTAGTAAGCTTAGTCCCGTTGCTTCTGTCCCGTGGGCACCAGCACTGTGCCAGCAGAGCTGTGAGCTGGTGCGCAGCTTACGTCCAAACGTGAGAGAAATAGCACAGAATGTTCCCTGGAGAATAGTGATCACTTGGGGAGGTTCATGAGAAACAAAATACACATTTCAGTGCAGTGGTAACCGCCTTGCCATGCATTGCAGATGTGTCGTGTTAGCATTTATTAGCTTAAATACTGCGAAGCTGCAGCAGGATTGCTAATGATTTAATAGAGGTTAAATGACTGGGTAGTTGCATGTTAGTAGTAGGATAAAGATGATGACCTTTGAGTTACTGGCTTGAATCTGGACAGTCAGCAGTGACCAAATAGTTTCAGTTATTAGATGATGAGCTTCATCAAAACTATAGCCCTCTTCTGCATTCAGGTCCGATAATAAATGAACACATAATCAGGATTAATATTATATATTATGCTTTCTCTCATAAACTGTGAATGAAGGAGTGTGGGGAAGGCTTTTGTTTGTTTTTTGTTCTTTATACCATGACTGCTGATAATACCAGTTCACAGCACTGTCAGAGCATCATCTGTCATGATAAGAAATTTCACATAGGGGAAAAAAACATTTATAAAGCAGGGCATGTTAGTAGGGTTTCTTTTTTTTCCCCCCTCCTCCTTGCGGGTTATTGTAATACTTTTGCTTTTGTGTAATACTTTTTCGTTTTTGTGGTTTGTGTGTGTTTCCCTCCCCCCCATTTCATTTACTAAAGAAAAATACATGAGGTTGGTTTATTCCATTATGTCTCTTTTATGGAGGCTGGGGGAGGGAAGGGGGCACTGGGCGGTGGTAGTAAAGCAGTAATTGTAAGATAGTGCAAAAGCTGTTACAAATTCAATTTGCAGAAGAGCATTCACCTCCTCTGCCTGGGGAATATTCATAAAGTACTGTTTGGAGCGGCAGACCTTTGACAGATTTCAAACTAACATGGTGTCGCGTGTAAGTTTGGTGAATACAGCATGAACAGCGGGAGGTCTTCTGTGGGGAGAGGAGTGGAATTGCTTGAATGTTTTTTGGGGTAGGAAGAAATAACTTCACAAGTGTGTGCTGGCTTTTAGTATAAGTGATACAGGAAATTGTGTGTTAAAGCTGCTTGATAGAAAAGTAACTGTTTTGATTTGTACCATTCTCAACCTTAACAGTACATTTCATGTTTTTTAATTTTGAAAACTGCAGTCATTCCACTGTCCTTCTCCCAAAAAGATGTCGTTTAAAAAAATGGATCCGAGCTGTACAATAGGATTTTATTGTAGAAATGTGCAGGACTTTGAGAAGGCTTCGGAAGAAATAACAAAGGTAGGTGTCGAAGTTACGAAATCGATTCCTCAGTCGGAAGCGATGTGTATATATTGTGCATGGGTAAGGGGAGAGAATCAGCATAGCTTTACTAATTAGAAATCGTTATTTTCTTGATACTTATTGCTTCTTTTTTAATGATGAGAAATGTAGATTATTTTTCATTACATCTATTTAATGCCAAAGTGTAAAACCTGGAGAGAACCTGAATTGTATTTTGAGAGGTTGTCTCTCTCAGAGAAAACTGCCCGAATAAAAACAATGCATGAGCTGGGAAGCCGAGCTGGCACGTGGCGCTTCCACGAGGTGGCACTATTGAAATGAAAATATTTCCGCAGCCAGCCCTTCGGAGGCACTGGAATTACCCCCTACCTGAGGAGGAATTTTTAAGAGGCAGTAAATCCCTTGGGAGGGGTTTTTTTTTTTTTTTTTTTAAGGAAGTATTTGATCAAGCCAAAATTGTATATTATTTCTTGTTAGCATAAGAGCAATTTCTGATTGTTATCAAATCATAAACACGCTGCTTTACATTTAAACACAATGTTCTAAAGTCAGCAGAGAGGTATCATTCAGTAAATGTCTGATCACGTCCCTTCCACTTGAAAAACATGGAGATAGGTCCAAATGTAATTGACATTTTTTTTCCTTGACTGTTATAGCAAATGAGTGTATGCAATACAATGTTATTTATGTTGTATTAACTGTGATACTGAATAACATGTTACGTAATTTAAAAAATTGTCTATGAAGGGATTCAGCGGTAGCAGAAGATGGTCACGATATTAATATTCTAACCACAGTCGTTATACAGCAGAATAAAGAATTAATGTTTGTACAACACTTTGAACATCCTTTTAAGTGGTATTAGTATTATAGCAAAACTGGCATTGTAAACTTAATACAGTCTTAATAATCATCCTAATGAAGTTTATACATATAATCTTTAGTAGGTTTGATTGATGCTGAAGTTTTTTTTCTTCATCTGATTCATACACAGAGAACTAGAAAATAGATTTAAAGAAGTTCCTAGGCATTAAATATATGGAAGGCTTAAATATTGAAGTTTCCATTTTTTCTTGTTTTCCTATTCTAGCATGTATGAGAGAGAATGTAAGAACCTGGTTTTAAAAAAAAAAGTTGGATCAAATGTAACAAAATCAGTTACATTGGAAGTTCTCCTCTTTTTTTTTTTTTTCTTGTTTCT
The DNA here is from genome assembly GCF_036370855.1 of Dromaius novaehollandiae. Taxonomy (NCBI): domain Eukaryota; kingdom Metazoa; phylum Chordata; class Aves; order Casuariiformes; family Dromaiidae; genus Dromaius; species Dromaius novaehollandiae. Next base: position 39,670,055 of record NC_088105.1, read on the forward strand.
TTTGAGTTTGGAAAAAGGTATTTTTCTTTCCCTGAACATATGTTAGGAAAACAGTAATTGATTTAAGTCTTGGAGCTGTTTTCCTAGCGTTTTGGATAAAAGTGCTTTAATATTAGTGACACTATTTTAATATTAATCTATTTCAGATACAGAAAGTTTCAAAACAGAGGAAAGTTTGCATACAAATATGTGATAAAAAACACGTGAGAGAGAGAGATTCTGTGATCCTCCAATCTCTTCTTCACATCCTTTGTTTTTCCTGCTCTTCCATTATTTTTTTTTCCTTTGTTCGCAATTTGAATACTGTAGTTCTTGAACTAGTAGCACAGTATACTCTCAGGGGGTCCTATGCAGGCTAGACTAACAAATTCAGATTCTTGCTGCTTTTATGGATAATAAGAGGTTGGAGAAAAGATTTATTTAGCTTTTATTATTTGAGGATAAACCCTATATGAGCCATATATTCAGTAAAAGAGAAATCAGGGCATAGAAATCAAGGATCCAAACAGAAGTGATTAGTGAAAATCCATCCAAATCACACTCAAGTTACCCTCTATTGCTCTACTTGCTACTCAGGTAGCTATTATTAAGTAGCTTAATATTAGCTAGAATTAAATAGCTGATAGATTTAGGAGGCCTGGAAGCACATGCAGACTTGAAGTATGGCTTTACAGGGGTGGCTGTAGCCTTACCTGCATGTTGCCCTTGCAGCAGGAGGAGCGGTGAACAGCCAGGCAGGCACTTCAGCTTGCCCGGCTTCTCCACGCCCTGGGGCAGACCAGCGAGCAGCTCGGCCTCGCGCCGCACCTAGGAGGGCTCTGCCTTTCCCTGCCTGCAGCCTCTGCTGCTACTTCACCTTGTTGCATGACTGATACCACGCTTGTCTTTCTGCTCCTGCAGTGTATTGTTTCCATATCAAAAACCATGGCTGAAAATAAATAATCAGCTTGGGCCGTGATTGTATTTGCCTGTTTATAGCCCAGATTCTTAGCAGAAATGAAAAGTTCTCAGGAAAACTGGACTGTTTGAGTGTTGAACTTGGGTGCACTTCAGTACGGAGAACTCATTGCAGTGGCAACAGTGGCAATCTGTGAGTCTAACACTAGTACTAAAAGATACTGATATTTATCAATAAACTTTTCTGTAGAAATCATCACAGCGGTATCTAAAGAACTTGCAGGTAAAAGTGGATCTATCCAATGGCATTGTTCAGTAGAGAATCATTATACCCATTTTATAGCACAGGGTCCCATGCTTGGTTACCTCCTGCACCTTACCCAGGGTATATCCATGGCAAAACTGGGAACAGACTGAGTGTTTCTCAAGTCTGTCCATTGTCCGTCTTGAGCTAAGGTGGCTTCAGCTATAATGTAATAGATCTGTATTCTTAATTTTCCATGGATATTATAAACCAGTCTCACATAGACAGCTTTAGAGTTGCTGTGTATGAAGTACTCGTGGGACATCTGAATATGTATCGCATCCCAGTAAGTGTCATCCCCAAAATAAACTTGTGGTCTCCAGGGTCTGACTGATTTTACAAGAACTTTTTAGTGGAAATAGACATTTATGTAACAAGTAGTATGAAAGCGCACATTCCTGTACAATTTACTTTTTTTAAAATAAATAAAACCTACATACCTGTTTTTTTTCTTTTTTTAAAGATTTTGCTTAATTCTTGGAAATTATCTGTAATCACTGAGTGAGATGTAACTTTGTAACTTTAATCAAGTTCCACTTGCTTCTTGTTCAGGTCCAGGCTTTTGCCTGTCTGTCCAGTTCAGGTTCTGTCTTTAACCTTTCATCACTTCCCTTAGTATACAGAGAGGTGCTGCCGGTACCTGTAGAGAATGACATTTCAGGGAAAGTTCAACACAGACAATAGCAGGGGAACTGCAGGTTTTCCCAGGGATAAAGCACTTCTAGCCTGATTCGGAGGGGCCATCTTTGAAGGCGAGATGTCTGTTTGGTCTCCATGCCTGTGTGGCTGCCCTGAGGAGCAGTGGTGAGCGTTGAGTTGCAGACACTTGTCAGTTAGGAGCTGGCCAAAGTCCATTCCACAGGCCACCAAACAGCCTTTGTATGGCCATGAATTTCTGTTCCTACTGACCCAGCTTGTCCTCAGCTCCTAGAGAGGACGAGGTTGGCATCCAATTATCTAGTCTTGCAAGATTTACAAATGCTTTGTTTCTTATCAGACTTTTTTCTTTCCTCTACAAATACTCATTCTTTCTTTTCCTGTGCTCTTGCTTGTTAATGGCTGCGTGTCTTTTCTGTATCTCCTTGCCCTTTTCCCCAGGTTGCACAGTACAACAGCAGAATGCAATTAAAATAGACTAAAACAAAGTGGAAAATTTCAAGCACAGTAAAAATCAGAATCTGATTTTACTGTAAGCGTGACTTTTCCAGCTCCAAGTGTTTTTTCTAGTAGCTCTTACTGTTTAAAGATCTATTTTAGAGTTTTTAGTCCCACACAGTTTATGCCTGTATACTAACATAGTTCTGCATCTCAATGCATCACTGTATATTGAGCTTTTTTTTTTTTAATCGAAGGTAAGAAATAAAAAAGAAGAGCATCAGTGGACATTCAAAAGAGCTTTAAACAGCCTGAAAGGCTGAGATGCTATTCAGTATTTGGATGAGTATTATCTGCTGTTAAAAGCATTTTGTTGTTTTTCTATTTATCATTGCACACTACCACCCTTCTGCAGCATGCTCAGTATACTTTTTCAAAAATGTAGATTCTGACACTAGGGTTCTGACACAGTCTGTTACCATATGCAGCCTATTTTTAGTCATGCTCCTGGTGGGCTTACTTTCTTAAATGTACGTGTTTAATACAAATACTAATTATTGTACATGCTGTTTCTGCAATTAAAATATCTCCCCAAGTTGCCTAGTTGCTCCAGAATTCTTACCTGTGATCTAGGGGATTATTAATTATTTTGTATGTTTTTTTCCCCTCCAGCTCTGTCTGCAGATAGAGATGATGTAGGTGGAACAAGTTACAGGGTTAGGCACAAAATTGTGAATGAAGCTGTTTACTCTCTGAAGGAGATGAAATGGAAATACATGTTTGTTTAAGAGGAGGAGGGAATGTTTAGATATTGCGATGCTTTTGTTTGTTAATGTGACAATAATGAAAATAATTTAAAAATGCATTTTGCATTCTTCATTTTACAGTCATTAATTAGATCAATATCACTAGTTCCTGTATTTTGTTCATTTCCCATTAACATTTTATCTGGTATGTGTTTTACATTATAGATGCTGAAATCTTCATCTAAGGAGAAATATCCCTTGTTTACTTTTGTAAAGGGTCATTCTAGAGACTATGACTTTGCTTCCAGTCCACTCCGTGAAGAAAATGACCTTTTCTCTGAGGATGAAAAGAAAAGATTAAAAAGATTTAGTACAGAGGAGTTTGTCTTGCTTTAAGGACATTTTACACTAGATTATTGGCAGCTGTCCAGGAGAACACTTGTCTTTTAAAAAATATATATGTGTCCTCCTCCCTCTTCCAAAAGGCAAGCTGTGCTGGAAATGGTCTATTTTCATAAAGATTATGATGTTTTATATGTTAATAGTCTTTAAAATGTCATTTATAAATGTACTTACTAATTATTTTTGTTCACTGGTAGTTGGGCGAGTTTAATGTTACATTGTGCTAGTGAAGACAGCTGGCATTGTTTAGAGCCAGTGCGCTGAAATGTGCCCGTGTCCTGGGCTTGTCCTCTTAAAAAGCTTGGCCAGTCCCTGAACCCTACCTAGTGACCCTGCCGTTGTTTTGGGCCAGGACAGATCCTGAGCAGAGGCTGCCAAATGTGTGTTGGTTTTCTGTCATGAAGATACATCCACACATTTTGAGACCGCTTTTTTTCTGTCTGTAAGCAAAATTTGAGCCCTGCATTCCTGTGGTAAGAGTAACACTATAATCCGTTTTGCTACGTAAGCCCTAGTAATGGTTAATATTGTAATCGTGGCATACCTTTCTCCCACTGTGCTGCTCAGGATGTAAGTTTGATATATCAGCAGTAATTGTTAGTTGCAATACTGATATAATTATATAGGCTGAATTGTGAGTTAAGATACTATTTAGCAGTACGATTTTATAATGGTTTCTCATTAAGCTTGCTTTGGAGCCTTAATATGAGGAGTGAAGATAAAGTATTAGCTTTCTCCACAATTTTTAAAGGTTATACTATTAATATTAACTGCAACCAATCAAAGCAGATAAAGACAGTTATTAGAAGGGAGCAGTGTTTGTTTTCTGTTTCAGCTATTATAATGTTGAGGCTTCTCTGCTATTAGTGTAGCTTTTAAAGCAAGCAGGGGAGTAGCTGGTAAAAATTCTGGGGTATGATTTTTTTGATACATGTTTTGATACATTATTGTACAAATGGTTACTTGATGGTCTGTGTTCTAAAATTGCAAACAAATGTACATAAATAGTTTCATGTTTTAACAAAGCAAATGCAATATTTAAAATTCATATTAACACTGCTTGGAAAATAAAAAGTGTGAAAACATTAAATGCATGTGGCTTTCATATTAATATTAGTTCCTCTAAGAGTGAATATAATCCTGCATCTAAAAAACATATTGTAAGATGTGAGTACTCTGTTTATTCGTAATAAAGGCAAATTTTATTGTTGTGTTGTAAACCAAATGTTAACCTATTCTAAGTGCCATGCAGGCACAGAAGGCACAAATGTTGTCTATCCAAATAATAAGCATCACATGTATTCATTAAAGTGCCTTTTCTCCCTTTATGAGAAAGCAGTGACTAATAGCTAGGTCTCAGGCAGAGCTGATCGAGTCTCTGTACCTGTCAGGGTTGAAATGTGCATTTTCACGTGTGTCCATTGAGTTAGAATTCCAAAAAGCCCAATGAGATTATTTGTGGTTTCACTTGTTTTCAGAAAAAAACACATCATTTGTCTAAATTAGTAACCTCTGCACCGTTAAATCATATTAATAATTGGCATAATAGTACTTTTAGATGCTGCATGTATGGTGAGGATGTTTGGCTTGATCTTCCTTAATACTTTTCATTAATAGTCCAGAAGAGGGAGTAAACAACGTATTTATGGAATTTAGATGTCAAAATGAGGAGAATTGTGAATGTCAGTGAGAACTAAAAAATAGCAGATTCCTGTTTAGTGAAGCAGTAGTTAACGTAGCTTCAGCAAAAACAATGCCAAACTGTAGAGCAGTTCCTTTGGGTAACAGTGGACAGGAAATTAGATGTGAAGTTGTACTTTGCTTTCACATTTAAAAAAAAATGCAATTCTGTGCTGCAATGTTAAAAGCTTTTGTCACAGAGCAGGAAGATGTAATTGGTATAGTCTGGTCTCGCTGATGCTCTCCTTTCTGCTCACCTTTCCATGAGGAAGGCATTAACTAATTAAAGTTCACAGAATGGGATGGACTGAAGAAAGATAAACGTAACTCTGTGGCTCTGTTACTTTATGGCTGAGGAGTGAGCTTAGGGTGGGAGGCAAGCGCCGCAGGTTACAAATGTTTAGCACAGCTGCCCCAGTGAGGAGGAGAGGGATGGGAGGAAACGCTAAAAGGACGTACATCTTTGGGAAGAGGCTAAAAGAAAAGCTTCCAACGGGAATACCAGGTTGTGTAATCTCACACCGAAGTGTCGAAAGCCTTGCAGTCTAAGGCTGTTAAAGACCAGGCTGGCCCAAAGGCTAACAAATGCACAATAAAGAACAATCCTGCATTCATTTGATTAGTTGAATCAATAATGTCTTTTCCATTTACAACTTCTGTTGTTGTAGTAGTAATAATAAAATGTAATAAGCTTTACAGACTTTAATGCACAGGAGTCTGCAATACTTGTAATGAGGAAGTTGGAAGTAGTGCTTAGTTATGTGAAACTAAGAAAAACATCTAGCTGCCTAATGGACTTTTTCCTATGGCCATTTCCTTTGTGGTATTTTTATTTTTGAAAATGGAAAGTAACTGTGCAAACACAGATACGTGTCTCAAGCCATTCCAGCCCTGCACAAAAGACCACATCTCTTTTGAAAGACTTGATCCATCCTATCCTGTTGTAGACTTCACCCTTCATAGCATTATTGGGAGCAAGCCTGTCAGGCAGGCAGCTGTCAAAGGAATGACTCTTCCAATATTGGTCACTACGTATCCTCACAGCTTGAAACAAGCAGTTTGAAACAGAAGTATGTTTCTGAAAATGCACATGATAAAAACGATAATGACTCTACTTGGTGATGACAGAGAGATTACATTCGGTCCTCAGACTAAAACAAAATTGCTCTGGGCTGGTAATTCTACAAGTTTTTCCTGTGTACGCCTTTGGACCCATTCACCCACTAAACACTTAAAAGCACAGAATGGGTAACAGTGTCATTGCAGTACTTGCAACTTTAACCTACAGCAATAACTAAAGAATTAATTTTCTTGGTTCCTGAACTCCACTGTTTGAAATTGAAGTAGCTTAGGAAATCCTATGTGCATGTACCCACATACGCTAGCTATTCCTCTAGAAATATACTGCTATTTAAAAGTCTGTTTGGTTTGGCATTCCTTTACCAGAAAGGGTTAAATGGAAATAAAAGAGTTATAGTACATAAGTGTTAAAAAGAAAAATGTAGTTCTGCCTTCCCAACAGCAAACTTAGCTGCAAGGGAGAAATAGTTTCATTTGTCTCAGTCTTTCTGCAACTTGTTCATAAAGAAACATAAGGGTTGAAACGCCCTTGCTAGGTTTATTTAATTTTTTTTTCTTTTTTGAATAAGGGCAAGACTTTGGTGCTAGAACAGCTGACACTGTTTAGTCCTTAAATCTGTTACTGAATCCTTTAGCTTACCGCAGTGGTGTTTTATTTGGAGCCTGCTATAAATAGTTGTTAGAAACTAATAGCTATTTCTGGATTTTTTTTAATGTTTCTCACACAGCACACTTCAACACAGATGAGCGCACGAGTTGCCCTAGTGCTTGAGGATCCATATACAGTGGTGACACAAGTTAAATTACCAAGTTACTAGAAATTAATGTTTTTCAGTAACTACAGGGGACTTTAATTGGAAGCTATGTTAATCGCATAGTAATTCTCTTTACCTCGTCTGCATTATCTCCTGAAAACTGTGCAATTAATTTGTGTCATCACTGTTGCTGCTGCTGCCTTCAAACACAAACCGAATGAGCATTAGTTACTCACACACCCAGCAGTGGCCTGTTTTCCGAAAGGACTTCCACAAATCACTGCCTGATGACTTGCTCTCCTGCTAGAACCAGCCTGCCCCTACCACAGACAGTGGGAAACGGGAAACTTCTTTTCAAAGAAGTCTGATCTTTTAATTCTTAATAACCTTTACTTTTTCTTTTCTGCCATTTCCTTTTCCCTTAGAAGGAACGCTTTCTTGTGTGTTTATAAAATTGGCATGACACAATCCTGGGACTCCAAATAAGTGTCTGGGACTGTGTCTTCTCCTTCTAGCCAAGACACTGGCCTTGTTTTTCAGAGAGATGGGAGGCCTCGGGGTCCTTTTTGACGTGCCTCTAGCTGAGGCTCCTCTTTTCAGTCCGCAGTGCTTCAGCTGAGCCATAAAACTGTGGCCTTGCCAGCTTGTTACTGACAGTCTCCAAGCAGGTCTGCTCCTGTGAGAATGGCTTGGTGGGAATCCCCCAAACACATCTTGCTTGACAGTTACTTTTTTGCCGCAGGATTAATGAGATTCTCCCAAATGAGAGCAGGGCGAGCAGGCAACAGTAAGACACAGGTAAAGGGCAGCTGCCGTATTTCCTTACAGGGGCAGCGGCAGCTTCTGTTGGAGTGACCCCGTGTACCCCTTGCCTGCCAGCAGCGCTTCAAGCTAACGCTGGCTGCAAAACGCCGTCTTCTTCACTCCCAGAACAGGCAAGACCATGAGAAGCCTGGATCTGTTCATGGTGAGTTCACTGGCTCCCCAAAGGAGTCCGCGCTATACTGCACTTTTAGGAGTGGGTAAATACACCTGATCGATGTTTAGCATGGTGACGCTCCTCAGTTAAAGCGTTAACTGCAAAAGTCTTTTGCATTTTTTTTTAATTTATTTTACTTATCCCTCAACAAGACGCAGCAGCGTTGGTAGTGGAAAGCAGGCCAGTCCCTCGGTGGCGCGCAGTGCCGCCAGAAGCACGCAGCAGTGTGCCTGGGGAGGCAGGCAAGGGACCTCGTGTCTGCCAGTAATTACAGTAAGGAACTGGACTTACTCGGGAGACCTGATTTATTTCCAGCGTTATTGACAATCTCTTAACTGGAATGATGGAATGAAAAGCAACCGTAAGTGAGTTATGAAAGGTCAATAATACCACAAATGAACACAAACAGCATGGTGGAAGTCCATCCCACCCTGTGCTCAGTTTATGCAACGTTTTCATTGCAGCCAATACCCACCGACAACTTTGCGGGGGGGGGGGGGGGGGGGGCTGGAGCATCAGCTCTTCTTGTAGTACCAGGAGCCTCCCAGGGGCAGAGTATTTTATGATCCTTTGCCACCCTGCAGCTGATTACTGTGACTCATTTGGGAGTACGGATGCGTTCTCTCTTCCCAGTGCCTGGAGAGCAAACCCCTAATCCTGCGCCAAAGGCTGTGGATCACGATCAGGTATAATTCCCACAGCAGTATTTCAGCCTAACATTTCCTTCGGTGATCTTCCTGGCCTGGGGTTAGCCTACAGCTGCTTGCTAGCAGTACAAATGAGTTACAACCTTGTTCCATCTTAGGCCATGATGATGTTATGTGAAGGGGTCTTAAAATGCAGGTATCTTAATTGCACTGCCAAAAAGGTGTAAAAAGGCATTGGAGTGAGTCAGGATAGAGCCTTGAGTGATCATCATTTGCCCATATGATCGGTTATCTCCATGAGATGGTTTCTGTTGCCTAATTGGATGAACTGAGCTTTATAAACAATTCCCTTCCCTGTTTGTAAGCAGTTCACGGGCAGCTGTAATTGTTTGAATCCACGGTGTGAATAGTAAAAAGAGCTTTACTTAATGACTGCAGGAGCCCTTCTCGTGTGAGAGCTTTCTGATATTTATTCACACCAGAATTCACGACGCTTTTGTTTTCTGTGAACGCTCCTGCAAATAAAAACTTGCTCACTCTAATGTTTATGAATAAATGTGGTCGTAAATGCCATCAAAGCAAATCAGCAGGGCTTTATTTATGCAAGAAGATGCACAAATAAATGTTTGCTGTTTTCGCCTAGCTCTAGTGGGTGTGTAGGCATGTGTTAAAACCAAGGCTTTATGGGTTCTCCGCTCAGCATTTATATTATTCTTATTCTCCATCCACTCTTTTCTTACACTGGGATCCTACCAGTGAATCCCTGTGCCTCAAGGGAACATTATTAAAGTCAAAGGGTTAGGGATTCATCCACGCCCAGCAGCTTGGTGGGTTGGTGGATAAGGTCATCTAGGGCAGTAGGATCATTTGTAGTGAGCCCAGGATTGGGCCTTACGCATAAGTGGACAAGATGCAACTGGGATTGTAACTGCAGCCTTATGCTGTCCTCTGTATGGCACACAGTGGGTGCCCACAGCTGCTTTGTTGACATATGCTGGCTCTTGCGCTAAGGTGGCTTAGATTTTTGTCTTATGCAAAAGAGGTGGGGGAGCTTATTGCCATTCTGTCTCGATCAGTGCCCGAATTACAGAAAGCAGTGAATCTTCTTTTTTAAAATGTATACGTCAACCCCTGATAAAGAAAATTAAAATGCACTGAAATTATTGCGGTAAGAACTGTGGAGGTGCTTAAGTTAGAGTCACTGTGTTTATTTAATTAGAAACTGAAGTATTTGTTCTTTTGGGTTACTGCATCTCCACTAACGAGTACAAATCTAATGAAGCATTTCACACCATTGGTGAAAAAAATGCAGCCAACTCATTCTCTTGAACTGCTATGCAATAAACTGATCAGAGTTCAACCCTTAAGCTGCGACATTTGCAAATTATTTACAGAATATAAGGAACTTATGCCAGTTTATAAATTTTCCTGCAAAATTTGCCGCTGGGTACTGGTTCCAGTGGTGCTGTGGACTCTAAAAACTATGAAGGAATACGTTCTGTGACTCACCTCTGACCATGACTTGTCTGTAAATTCCTCCTCTCTTACCAAAACCACTCAGCACGCTGGGCTTGCCCATGCTTTCAGTGGGTCAGACTTGCTGGCTCAGGCCGGTCCCTTCCATGCCATTGTTCCTTTGGGTTCACAACAGCAGAGCACAATAGTACGGAATTAAAAAATATACATTCAGTAATGTGATAATTCCTATTTACAGCTAACACTATATAAAGGTATCTGTTTCAAGCCACACAGAGCCTGAATCAGAAGTATAAACCAGAACTTTATAACTCTGCAATAGTCAAAAACAAATTCCCAGATATGACTGCCCTAGGATGGGGGGCTCAAACAGAGACCTGAATTTTTTTCAAAGGCTCATGGTGAAGAGATTTAGCTGATCAGAGAGAGGTGACTGAACTATGAACTGTGAGCTCAACCTGATCAAGGTCAAGCCTCCAGTTCAGCCCTGCCTGAGCCTCCCCTGGAGCAGGTGAGAGGACATGCCATTTCATGGCAGTGAGGAAACACAGAATACACTATTTGTTAAATACAGCAAGCTCATGTCTTTGCAAATATATGAAGTTCTTTGGCCTTCGCAGTTCAACCAGTGGTTTGTTGTTTTCATGCTAATACAAATTCTTGTATTAATAGGAGCATGGCCTTGGGTTTCTTCATCCGTATGGGAAAAAGTTGCTTGTCTGATGGTAAACAAAGAACAGAAGAATTGATTCACTGTCTTCACTTTAAAAAAGATGGTATGAAGCAATAGTGAAGCAATTTTAATTGTGACTGTGTAACACTTGCAATCAGTAAGCTCATTTGTGTTCTGTTTTTAGGAATTGGGGTACTAAAGAGTACATACAGCATTAGAAATGCAAAACATGACCGCATGTTCTCAGGATTTTGTCAGCGTTACATGAAAGAGCACTTGTGCTGGGATGCTCAGCTCTGAGGGTATTCTCTGTTCAGTGTGTATTTACAGAGATGTATGAATATTTGATTAATGAGTCATGGTCTCTGGAGAAATTTAATAACTGTACTGCTGTACAAAGCAAGCTCCTTAACTGTTAACACAGCTGCCAATAGTGTCACTGACACTGAAGCCCTTTCTGCATCTAATATATTCTGTGGAGTAAATTCCTTCGTTACAAGAGAATCCATGGGACACATTACTCAGTTATCTGTTTTGAACTGTTGCAGGCTCAATTTACAGACCCTGATTTGTAAAGATTTTTCCAATGGAAACAAGCAGTGACACATGAACCATAAAGCAGCAGTTTCATAAGGCTACGTTGTTACAAAAGTTAGTTGGAAGGTCAATTTTAATGAAGAATTGCTTTAAAACTTCTTATATGGTTAATAATAAAATAGGTGTTAATATTTTCTGAATTCCTATTTTCATCACATATTTGTATAACGTAAGGTAACAGCATATTTAATATGCAGATGAAATAAAAACGATCAAAGCTATTGTTTGTGTGTGTGCCTTGTATTTGTATAATCCAGTTCATAAAATGTAAAATGAACAATGAATGGAAATATTGATGTATAGCAGATTGATCCTGTAAAGCCTTACTTCCTTGAAAACTGAATTCAATGGGATTACTCAAGCGAGAAAAGGTTGGTCAGGGGTGTATGATTTGCAGGATGTGGCAGCAGTTTGCTCCCCCCGTCACGTCAGAGCAGAATTGTTATTCATTTTTTGCTGAGCACTTTCACAAGAATAATTCACCACTAATTTTATCATTTCTCCATATTTATTCCTAATACCTGTGAAGAGATCAATTTTCACTTACGAAGTTAGGTGTATATTTTAGTGGTGTTACCGCAGTTCAACTGCTTTAAATAATAGGGGGAAAAATGTCAAAAAAAGATAAATTTAGTGCAGAGGCTTTCACTGGAAGCTTTAACTGCAGGTTAGAATTATACATGCTATGCAGAATTTCCTGCAACACTTCTCCTTAGGGCCACAATGCATTACAGCAGACATATAATGAAGCTGCTATAAAATCTGTGGTAATTAAGGGGGATTTGACAGTAATTGCAACAGTGAATCAACTTAATTATTACCTGCTTCAAAGAGAGCTAACCTGATGTTATAATCTAACCTTTTCTACTTTTAAAACGAGAGATTAAACAAGTATATGTAGCATTTAAGAATTAAATCTGTTGAGACAGAATTCTATTAATATACTTTAAATATACATTTTATATACATTTCACATGCATTTGTGTGTGTGTCTGTGTGTGTGTGTGTACAAAGCAGTTAAAGGAAGAGCCATAATCTGACGAACTGCGGCTACCCTGGCTGTATGCATTCATAAAATAAACAGAACCTCGTCTGCATCTCCAAGGCAAGCCAGCTTCTCCGTTATTTGCTAAAAGCACGGGGACCTATTGAAAGACTGGTGCTATAAAATGCTACGACACACACAAGCCTAGTTCCTCGAACAGCCTTGTAAAGAGGATGTGATGAATGTACTGTCTTTCTGTGCTTAATTTTAAGCAAACTATTCTGAAATACATTTAAGATGTGATGTAAAGCTACAAAAGTGAGAAAAAGACGCTTGAGGACTTGATAGCCCTGTTGCAGCCCCCCCTTGCCCAGTGTGGCTATGATCAGCGTGCAATGGTGGACCCTGTGCAATGAAAACGTAGTACTGGAGATACAAATGTTACACCACCTAGATGAGCTTGTCCTCTGCCCAAACTTGGTTTGCTGTTTTCAGTGGCACATGACCTGCCGTTGCAGTAAAAAGAAGCTTCTTATAGAGAAATGTATTTCAGTTCCTTTGAAACGGACACCAGGGCTGGAGACCTCTATGGATTACAGAGTAGTGACGTCCAACCCTTCAAGTGCTCTCTCACCATGCCTCCAGGTGGTCCTCAGAAACACCAGAGAGAAAGCAGCCTAACATAACATTGGTCTCAGCAGTGCTGGCATGATCGATCTAGCTCTTTCAACTGCTGCATCAGATATACCAAATCTCCTGTCACTCACTCAGGGTCTTTCCGTTGAGCCCATAAACATCAGTCATTCCTTGCCTATGTTTTTAGAGATTTGAGATGTGTCACCTGAGCGTAGGGGGTCCTCAGCGAGTCACTGACCCAAATTCTTCATGGACCTCTTCCACGACGTTGCACCGGGCCGGTACACACAGCTCCATGGCTAGAGCACGGGCATTTCAGCAGTCGTATTCTGGAAGATGTGAAATAAAGCTAGCTTCAAACCAGAGAGTAGTGGGCATCAGCATCACAAAAACTTGTCACAGCAACTTTCACAGGAGGTTCATTGGCAGAACTCACAAAGTTAGCTTCAACTCTGCTCTGAGTAGGGGTTTGACAGTCAGAGGCACTGAGGGACTGACTCGTGCATGCCCTTAAAAATAAATCTGCCAATGTTTACTTCCCCTTGTTATGTTGTGAAGTAAATTAAGAAAGACTTTTTGTTTGTTTTTTTGTGTTCTGGCCACTAACATGCAGCTATTAGTATCTAATCTTTATTACTACAGGCCTCAGTTTTCAGGGATTTAAACAGGCTGGCAATATTGAATGGGCAAATACTGAACACAGAATTAATACTTAAATATTTTTTTGGTTAAAGATATCAGCTCCCAAGAATACATAATTAGGTATATGGCAAAGAACAAAGTCAGTGATTACATGAGGCCTAAACAAATCCATCTCTAGGACACACTATTAGAAGATCACAGCTGTTAAATCTGCAACTTTTAAGTAAACTTGAAAGTCCAAAAGGGTTTCAATAGTGTCATACAGTAAAAAAGATGGGAAAAGTCCCTTCAGTTTGTCAGCTATAAAAATCTCTTGCTAGCCTTGTGATTGGAAATTAAGAATAAATGTACAACTTGTTGGGAAGAGCGGACTGTGATTTCTCTTTAAGGATGGACAACATAATCTCGCCATCAATAATCGCACCTGTAAACTGTGGAAGCCTCAAGGTACCTGGCAACTCGGTTCAGGGCCATGTGCCTGAAATGCCCAGCAACTGCATCTGCTCCTGAGGCCTCTACTCGACTAGGACGCCCCTTTCCGAAGCCAGAGCGGGACCTGCTCTGCCTCTGGCAGACAGACGCTCCATGCTCAGCTCCCTCAGAGGAGGCACAGTCCACACATTTCTGACCTGCCCGCCATCGAACTGGGCTTGTTTCTCAGTGACATGGCCCTGGCTGATGTTAGCAACACCGTTGTTCTGGGAGATGAGAGGTGCATATGAACCCCCTTCAGCTGCCACAGATAATTAGTATTTAAATACCCCGCTAGAGAATTGGGCCTGCCCTCCTCAGTCCCCTGGTAATGGCATGTCTTCAGAGCAATCCCTGAGCATGGGGCTCGTGTTGAGAACAGCCTGCTGTGGGGCTCCGGGAAATCTTCTCCCAGGAATTGAGACCAGCATTGCTCCTGCCTCAACTACCGGCTGTGCAGAAAACCACGATGCCGCAGGCAGCAAAGTCCCGCATCGGACGAGGGACTGAGTTATACAAGTGATCTCAACAAGCCACCCCTCTCCAGATGTTTGCAGCTCCGAGCGCTGTAATCTCACAGCGGTCCCCGCATTTGGCGCGTGGCGAGTGTCGGGGAGGCGGTGGTCAACTCCAGCGCCATGCGTGCGCCCGCTGTGCTGTGCTGTGCGGTGCGGTGCAGTGCTGTGCGGTGCTGCGCTGCGCTTGTGCAGCCGTGCGCTTGTGCAGCCCCTCCCTGGCAGGTGCTTGGGTGTGGTGCGAGCCAAGCATATGTCAGCAGGCGCTGGGGCTGTCTTGCTGGTGGCACCAGTGGTTTTCTGCTCGTATGTAAGTAGAGGAAATGGCAGACTTTAAATAACAAATTTTTGCTGATGCCGTTTGCTATTTTTACAACGCATTTTAAAATAAATGAGAGATTAACATAGGAAAAAGTACTTAAGGTGCATGCTTAGTAACTATTTTTTCATAACGTTTTAATGGATTCAGGGTTGAGCTCCACTAAAATCTGGATTTATTAGAAACGCTCTATGCATTTCAATGGAGTTTTTCTCATGAATCTAGATATTTTACATTATTTCAGTAGAGCTGACCCTCTGATTCATTAGAGATGCTCCAATATAACCAATGGAGCATTTCTAATGATTCTGGTTTTACAGCAAATCCAAGGGTCAGCTGTACTGAAAACAATAGTGCTAACCTCTAGGTTTATTAGAAAAATGCTTTGTGTCTCAATGGAGCATTTCTAATAAATCAGATAAATACGGATCTCCCACAAAAATGCTCTAATGGTGAAACTGACCACTGGATTTGTTATTATTGAAATCTTTTAAAAGCAAAGATCGTTTAAGAAGCTTTTTTTGTTGCTCATTCTAGTGTAATCCCCACCAATCTAAAACTTAGCTCTTCACCATTAAAAAGTCAGTAAATATTTCTCATAATGCCAGTGGGCTGAGAAACAACCACTACTGTCCCAAACGTTTGTGTATTTTTTCACTTCAGTGAAGCAGCAGCCAAGGCACCGCAGGCTTACGTGGTGTGGCAGGAGCACTTGTCAGGGGGGGCTTGGGGGCTCAGTGCTGTGCAGGGGCTGCAGCACCTTCTCCTGCATTTTTGTTCACAGTCTCTGCTTCTGCCATAGAAATGGGGGGGGGGGAGGGGAGGAGTGTTAAAACAACTCAGCAGTGGGTATCTCCAGTGAGCCCCTGCTATGGGTGCACACTAAATGTATCTGCAGCAAATGGCACTGAGATTTTATAGCTTTAAGCTATCTACCTTCTAAAAAAGAAAAGAAATTTATCTCCCCAAATTCTTCTAATTCCACAGAAAAATTCTTATGAAATGCATGGGCCATGATGCCAGCCCACGGAAAAGATTAAGAAAAGGGCTCTCACACATCCCACCTCAACAGGCCTCTTCCCACTGACCGGCGTGCACTCTCGTGCCATGACTCCATGTAGAAGTTACCACTGTCCAGGCCAAAGCTGCAGAGACCCATCCTCTCTCTTCGGATCATCCTCCTGTAGAACTGGTCTCCTTCTCACCTGTGTAGATGTGCGTGTGTGTACTTAAATACAGACAGGCTCTTCGGAGAGTGCCGAGACAACTGAGGAGAGCCTGTTCATGTGCCTGCGGATGTTGGCGATGCATCTCGGGAGCGGCAGGGAGGGTCAGCCATGGAGATCCTGCGGTAACAGTGGTCTTTCTTGGCATGCGGAGGTGCTGCGGCGCTGGGTGCCTGCAGGAACAGGAGTCGCAGGCCTGCACTGATGACACTACGTGCTGATCTAGCCTGGGAGGAGTAAATGTCTATGCTGTGAGATGCCAAAATCTCCTTGGTAGGCTGAGACAATACTTTCTGTTTAAAAGGGAAGGCCAATGAGATAATTTTAATTACCTCAGATGTGGTTAGAATGTTCCATATTTACTGAGTATATTCTGTACTGTCCAGATATTTTCCTGTGGTTCAAACACAGTCAATAAAGCACAGTTGCAGCATTTGGATTGCCTGTGCTCTTTGTGTGAATTGCAGATACTCGGCTAAAAGCCAGTCAGGCTCAGTTTGAACAGTACGCTCCCCAAGAACTTCAACAAATCTGCTGACCAGTTCCTCTTAAAAAATCTAAAAATAAAACGTGCTGCAGTTGTGACAAATCCGCAAAAACAGAAACGCCACTTTAAAAATGATTGGTGTGTCTGAGTGGCTGTCTTTTTTTTATGAAGTTAGATGATTTTACCTGGCAGTGAAAACAGAAATTCAGGCAGGATCCAAAGAAAGGGATTTTTTTTACCTATGGGAGGCTGGACAGCTGACCTTCTGCCTATTGCTCAAATATAGGGTTGGTTTGTTGCCTGAGCGTGAGAAGATGCTGAACCTGTCCGCTCTAGTCACAAGGAGTCCTTCATAAGGCTCAAGTATGAGAGTGACCACCGCTGACTTCCTTGTCGTCTGGCACTTTTTCTCCCATAGCACAGGTTTATGCTGCTAGTACAGTCGTCCTCTACCTGGTAAGTTCTTTAGCAGAGTTTGCAGGTCAGGGCAGGAGTCTGCTTGGTCAGGGGGATTATAGCAAAAACAGCAATGGGATTTCAAGACTCTTCCTGCCCCAGAGGCACTGGCAATATCACCACCAGGCAGCCTCCCCCCCTACCCACTCAAATGAGATACAGCAGTTTATCATGTCAAGCCTTGCTGCTGAGTGCTGTGTCTAGGGCCTCTGGCTGTCAGAGGCAGGATTTCATCTTGGGGTCCCTAAGGCCATATAGAAAGTCTAAAATGTTCATTTATGTTTCTTATTGTCTGGCCAAATCTGTGTGTGCTTAAAAAATATCCAAAAGTTTAAAGGCTGCTCCTTGCATTATTATGCTTTAGAAATTTAGTCAATATTTTAAAAAGTTCAACACATTTTCTAAACAGCAAGGCCTTTTTCAACTCTTAGTTATTTTACATAAACTGTTTACAGATGAAATGTTTCTTTCTGTGATGTTAATTCCTGAGATTAATCTCTCTCATTACATTTTTGCCAAGCAGCTCCATTAAAGATAAATATTGCTATACAGGTCTAATTCGCAGAGCTATCTGTAAAGATGTATGTCTAATATATGAGTATATTTATGCATATGGGAATTTGTACCTCTGTATATCAGAATTTACATATGTTTGTGTACATATATGCCACAGAAGGCATCGCTCCCGCAATCAGCGTGTGCATGTGTTTAGAATGTGTGTAAATTTATGTGCGTTATATATATACGCAACGTATCTGTAAAGCCGTAACTTAATCTGCTGCTCAAAATGTATTTCAGCTTTCCACATGAGCTCTTTTAAACAATGTTAATTGTTCCAGAACCAAAATCATTGATGATAACTCTTTTAGGAATTGTCATGCTGTCTATAAATATTTAGCGACTGGATTGTATTTGCCAACGTAGTCCTGTATTACAGATGAAAAGGTAGCATCTGCTGAAATTAAAAGTGGCCACATTTTCACTGTAGCTTAATTAAATGCCAAAATTTATCTACATTAACAACAAAGTGGTGAAATTTATTGATCAATTCACATGATATAAGTTGACAAATGGCCAGAGCAATTTCCATAATTTTCTACACGTGTTAAAATTTGTAATGAAAAAAGAATACTATATTAACATTAAATGTGAAATGAAAGGGGGATTTTGTAATGGGAGCGAATGCCCTGGGGCAGGAGGCTGTGTTTGCCATGCCCTGTCCAGGCCGAGGCTGTTTGAGCCGTGTACAGATGGGCCTTTGACAGTCCTACAGCTGTTCTCCTAATTGTCCATTAAGTGTTCTATTGATTCTCTGATTCAAAGTACATGTCTTTCAGCTCAAGCTATCGTGTGAAGTGGCAGACACATTCCTTGTAGAATGACAGAGCTGCTTGAAACCTAAAAATGTGGGCTGCCAGTTTCAATTGAGGATCCTGCTTTCAAAGGAGAAGGCTTGGTTAAAGGAGCTTTGTAATAGCTGGTTGGATTTTAGTTTCTAAACTTTTAACATCAATCAATTAAAGCAGCAGCAGCATGGAAAGTTTTAATTCCTTGTTAAGCATTATGGATTGCACCTGGCTGATAAAGGGCTGCCTGAGGATACCCGGTTGTGATAACAAGGATTAGATCTTGTTTAGCTGTATGCAGATTTTTTTTTCTCAGATCCCGTGACATACGTAATGATATTCTCATTTGACTCGCAAGTTCACTTTTAGCATTTTTCTAGAGGAAGATCATCTGCAATTCCAGATTATGCCAGTCAGAAGCCTGTTTAAAATCATCTTCCTTTAATCTGAAGAGTGAAAGATAAGATGCATATCTGTTGCAAGGATCATAAATCTTGAAAGAAACAAATAGCCATAGATAAAACTGTAAAAGTTATTTAGTTCTCTTCCAAAAGAGGTTTATTAATCTAAAATTTCCAGTCCATTGTGTCATGATTTGGTTATCACACTGTATCTCATTTCTTGCAATTGTATAAGCCCTGTATCTCAAGCAAAGAGATGAGAGCCTCATACCTTAAACTTGATCAGTTGTATTCAGATATATCACTAGTGCTAGGAATAAAAAAAAATAAATTGAAACATAAAAAATAGCCACCTGAACACAGATTTGGACTGCACGCGAATTTTTATTCAGAATGCTTTCCCTTGTTTTACTGAGATTTGTATGAATTGATGTTATTATTAAATTTAAACTGAATTTAAATTTTTGTTTTTCTGGCTTTTTAAAGCATAATTCTTGATAGAATGGACACAAACAAACTGTTTATAAACTTATTACTTGGGAATCATCTGTAGTAGTTCTGCACAAAATGAGCTTTTCCCATGTAATGTAAGTTTTATCTGTCTTGTATATTTTTCTTAAAAAAAAATCCCCATCATTTAAATGAGACATAAAACTGTTTCCGATAAAGCTTAAAATACAGAGAATTATTTCTCTTCAAGAAGATTTTTATCCTTTATAGTTAATGAAAAACCACTCTCCTGCGAACATTTAAGATCTGCTTATTCTTTAATCATCCCTCCTTACATTATTGCCCATGTTAGTTTTTGCACCACAGCTACCTTTGCATGGTTGTATCTCTGATAACCTTTTCCGCCTGTTCACTATTGGTGGTGATTCAGTAGTCAGATTCACCAACCTGGAGGCTAACAGATGACTTTGACCCATCAATCAAATTAGTTACAGCCTTTTAATTTAAACAAGAAGCTTGCTGCTTTGAACAGAATTAGATTTTTTTTTACCTTAGCCTATTTGTCTTTGGGACATCAAATTTACAAGCATCAGCAATGTTTAATGCTAAGAAATAAGTGAACTAACTAGCTGAGGATTCCAGCAACGCAAACAGAATTTCTACTCATGTGTTGTAGGTAAATAAAGACAAAAAGAGCAAAGAAAAAGAAAGAAAGGAGAAAAAAGAAAAAATAGTACGTGGGGGGAAGAGATGTATTTGAAATTTTATAGCCAGAGTTTCTCTCCCTATTCCATAAAAAGGAATATGTGTCAAATTAAAGAAGTCATCTAGGAAGTTGCAGAATATGTTACAAGGCACCTTTTCTCAATTTAGGAACGTGCGGTTCCGGTGCCAGGCACTGGGCCGATGCACTGAAAGCCCCATGCATCGAGGGGACCGTAAACTACCCAGTTGTTTTCACTGTCAAAAGAGGAAATTGAAGTGTCTCTTTCATGTAATAAACCATGTATTGATACGTGCAAAACATTTTGTGAATCTACTTAGATTCCAGCACTTTCAATTACACTGTTAGCCAGTTTTTTAAAAAGATTTTTAGAAGCTTTCAACTGTAGACTTTTGTCTTGTTGAATGAACTTCAGCTACACTAAATTTTAAGTAAATTTGTGATGACTGAGCAATATACATTGGCTGAGCTAGAATCCAATAACCCACAGGACAAATTAATTTTCAACAAAAAGGGCAGAAACCTCAAGTGCCATGAGTATATGGAATCTCAGTCTATCTCTCTGGAGCCATTTTTGCAAATCACTATAGCTATTCATAATCTAAATCAGTCTCCTTTAGCAGCAGAAAGATCTTTTTTCATGACAAAACAGAAGATGACATTCATTAGTGCCTAACTTGCATAAGCTACCTTAAATTTATTGGTGCTCTTATACTTATCTGGGTAAGAATTCCTTTGTCTACAGCTATAGGAAAATTCCGGATGTACTACTTAAAAATATAAATTGTCACTTTTATCAGAACTTTTGGCAGTTTACTTTATTTTAGAAGTAAAACTGGTGGTTAAGGTTTTAAGACTTCCAATGGGCGTTGTTTCAATCATGGTTAATATGCACCCAGGATAGCAATACCAATATAAGTGAGCAGTTGTACAAAAATCCAGAGAACTGTCGCTGCCTAGAGCACAGGGTGCTAACTTTTCTCTGCATTTAAGTACAACTTACAGCATTATAAAAGAACCCTGCAACGTATGTGTGGACCCAGGGTGGAAAGCCGACCCCTCGGCTGGCGTAGACAGGTGGAGCGCTACTGAGTGGCAACAGAATCGCCTGCAGAAACAGTGTCTCCCCCTTCTTCTCTCATAGACCACTTCGGACATGGGAGGCCTACCAGGCCCTACCAATCCACCTGCGAGTATCACACATCCTGCAGCAACTGCAGGCCCTGATTATTAGAAAAAAGTACGTTCAAGTTAGCATACAGGAAATAAAATATAAATGGATTTGCTTTAATGTGATGCAAGTGCATACTGGTCTTCATCTGCCTGTTTTATAAACTCCATTTCCAGTCTTGGGTACAGACTGTTAATTCTTAAATGCCTTCAGTTTGATGTCTCCTACCTGGGATACAACTGCAGGAAGTATTGTAACCTCAAGATTGACATACATGTCATTTGTACAAGTGCACTTTATATTTTCATACTGAAAAAAGTGGAATAAGCATCTGTGGCAGCATGGATAAAGCTAAATGATCACAGAGTCCCTCTAGCCTCAAAATATATGAACTGCTGCTTATCTTCAATTACAATTTCTTTTACAGGGTGAAAGTGGACATGGATGTTTGAATGACAAATGAGAGATATAAAATAACAAGTATGTTAGTGGCTATGTCTGCTCTTTCTTTCTGGGTGGAATGACTCCTTGTGGTAGGCCCCACACTGACAACAGACGATGGACTTGAACGCAAGGGGCGGGTACCTAGGCTTCAGAAGGTGAAGATGTGATCTCAGTCACATTTGCTGTTATGGAGCTCTAAACAACCCTAATGCATAAATTCCAAATGGCCAAAGATCTGCTCTGTTGCTTAAAATGAAGTATTTTCTGAATTCTGCTTCCAGTTCTCAGTTTACATTGCTGAGAACATCTCTGAAAGGGAACTACCAGAAATAGTTCCAGTTCAAGACAACAGAAATGCGTCTTCAAGAAACAGCTCCCACAGAGTTAAAGTGACTGCTCTGATTCTCATTTCTATCACGGAGTTTTGATCCCAGTCGCTGGCTGGAAGCAATACATAGCTGTATCCTTACAACTTTTAGGGGATGGGTCAGCACCATGTGGGTTATTAACAATGTTCCCCTCCAAAAGGCTTGCCGCATAACAGATTTCAGAAGTCCTTTGTTCTATTCATCCTCCCTTGTAGTCATAATCCTTTCTTACTGACTTAATTTTCTTTACTCAGAAAATTCCTAGGCATATTGTAAACCCACAATTTTGGTTCCCTCGCAGGCTGTTATAATAGGTAAATGAGACTAAAACTTAGTTATAGAAAACATATCAGGACTGATTTCGTACATCCGCAGATCTAGGGAATCAGGCAAATAGCAAAAAAGAATTACTCATCAAAGACTGCTAACATGAACATAATTTCTGCCCTAATCATTCATCAAACATAGACAGTCTCAGATGGAATGAGGGTGTTCACATTTAGGGGTGAGACATGTAACAGAGCTTTCATGGTGGAGATGGGAAAATTCTTATGAATTGTTTTGCACATATTTTTTTTCCCCAAATGTGAGCAAAAGTTCAGGTGAGCTCTTATTTTGGGCCACCTTTCTTAGGAGAAAAGGCAGCTGTGCAATTCTTGTTTTATTGCCTATATTTGATTCCTGGCTCTGCCTCAGTGGATGACCTTGGCTAGTCATTTCCTTTCTATAAAGTGGCAATTGGGCTATTTACTCCCTTCCCGTAGGTGCTAGGAAGCTTAATTAATATCTGCTTTGAGATCCTCAGAACGTGCTAAAGTGTTACTATATACTAAAAACAATCTTTGTAGCTCTAAACATTGAAGAGAAAAGGGACTATTAACTAGCTGTCAGTTTAGCAGTGCCAGAGGAAGTGTGCAGGGTGAGTGTATGCTGTACTGCAACCATTCCTGAAAGCACAGACCTTTCTTCCATGACCCTTCCATATGACACTCTTCTCGGTAAAGCAGTTCTCCCACCCAAGCTCCAAACACTAGAAGATGACTCTTCTCCGGGCTGTTTTCTTCAGGAAACTGGGGAGCATACTTAAAACTGAAGAGGAACATCACTTTGTGCGAAGGAACACAACTTGCCTCATGAGGTCCTAACACGGAACAGCAGTCCTGTTGAAGGTGCTCCCCTTTTGCTCCTGCACACCTTGAATGTGCAATTTAGAGCTTTTCATCAGACTGCATGATTTATGAAATATGGATGGCTATGCACTGATGCCTCAGCCCAACTTGGCTATGCTCCGTGGTTCTCTTGCCTGACGAATGTGGATGACACTCTTGGTTAGTCAAGAGAAGCTGCCACGCATCCTCTGATATATAGTACAGAGATTGCAGCACACAGAACTTCTAACAAGAACAAAATCAAATTCTTGGCCTCCAGGCATTAACATGTATCTCAAACCAACCTTCAGAGAAAGTTATTACACTGGAATGACAGCAGATCAAATCAGACTGTAATGTTTACTTATTATCGTCAGTTTTCAAACTGCAACATATACTGTCTTTGAGCAATTTGTCCTCCGCTGCTGATTGGGAGCAGAACAAAATGGCTCAATTATAAAGTTACCATAGTTGGATCTGTTTAAAAGTGAGCCTAACTTCATTTCAGCTCTGCCTCGTTCTGAGGAAATCTCTGCTGTAATTTGGCAATCTTCTCAGGATGGTCCTGAGGGGGTAGCATAACATAAGAAGGCAATTCACTTCTATCAGGGTTCTGGGTTTTCAGCTTAAGCTGATGGTATTGAAATGAAGGTGAGATTTGTTTAAACCTCTTCTGGAGTGAAACAGCCATTTCCAGCAGGTGCCATATCTCAGCACAGAGTGGCAGTGGGAAGGGGAGACAGAGCTGGGTGCAGGCAGGATGAGATGAGCCATACAAAAATTCAGCACGTCCTCCTGGAAAATGGCAATGTCTTGACAATTGAAATCAAAATGGTTCAAAGTGTCCTCCTCAAAGCATTTAAGGATCATATGCTTTAAAAAACAAGTAACTTCTAAGTATGGAGGTTAGAGTCTGACCTCTCTGTTGTGTGCACAGGACTGGTAAGCACAGCCCCAGCTAGACCATCCAGCTGAGTTGCCCCTTTGCTGTTGGTAATAGGAACAAAGCTGCTTCTGGCTGTTGGCCCTTTGGCGTTCAGCACTGCTTCTAGTAGCAACAAAATGCCCAGCTAGATTCCTGAGAGGAAACTGAGCAAAAGGTGCAGCTTCAGTAGGAAGTATAGAATTGTTAGAGAGCAAGTACTGCAACGAATGCCTGAGAAACCTTGCTTTTGGCCACCATATCAGCTTGCCATATATTTGTTACAGCCTCTGGACAATGGCTGTAGCCGCTCACTCTCTCTTTTGAGAAGATTTGGGGAAGTGAATGACTCAAAGTATTAAAAATATATAATAATAATATATAATATAATTTTATATATATAAATTTATAATTAATAATGAAACAATAAGCCTTTTCATCTCCAGTGTTTACGTTATCCTACAACAGAGCCTAAGTACCTCCCAAATGTGAAATATAATACTGCGGTAGGAAAAGAAGGATTTCGTTTAGGTTGGTGCTTGGTAGACACAGTCTAGGAAAGTGCTGAGGTAACCCCCTCCTGGGCAATGCCTACTCCAGACTACTGGCCTTGGAGTGTTTCTGTCGACCTCGCAGGTAGTCTCTTTAGGCTGATGAGGAGGCATGCGGGCATATATATCTATTTACATTGTCTATAGGAGTGCTGCTGGTCTCCTGCCTTCTCTGCTCTGTTATGGCCTCAGCCTGTGGAAGCTGTCTCTCTATCTGTCTCTCATAGAGCTGCTCACTCTCTCTCCCACTTTTTCCCAAGACTTTTCAAAGCCTTCAGAATCAAGGTACTGAGTATTATAATAAATAAATAAATAAGAACAGACAAAAAAAATCAAGCCATGAAAATTCAGTGCCTAGATTCCTCCCTGGTGCAACTCTATCAGAAGTACACAAGAGCTACAATTTACTTCTGAGTTTGGCTGAATCTTGCCAGCTTAAAATAAAAATACAGCCATTCTAATAACAATTTTGGACTGTGTCGCTTTTCTAAGTAACATGGAGAGAAAAATCTAAGGCCCAGAGAGGATACCAAAGAATCAGATGTTACCCACCTACTCATACAGAGAAAGGATTTGGCAATAATTGTTGTGTGTGGCCCAATCTGTATGTGTTATCTATGTATAGTGTTATCTATGCACTTACGTTATTTTTCATACACTCATGTCAGAGCATCTAGAACTTCGCATTAGATGTAAAACGAATCTCTGCAGCAGAGTCAGTTTTTGCAAAAAGATAAATAATCCTTTTCCTTGGTGACCATGGCTAACGCACATTTCCTTACACTTCGCAAGTGGTGAATGAGAAGTCTGGTTAAACATAATACAAAAAGAGCTTGGAAGTAGCACTGTTTACTAACATTTCAATTTCTATGCCTCATTTATTAGACTTAGAATAAAAAGGTTAGAGGGGTGTTTGGGATTGTCTTTAACCTTGATGATATTTCCACTGAAGCAGCATAATGGCTCTTAATTGCTTAAGTGAAGAGAACATGTTGACATGTCCTTCTTTGTGCTTAAAGCTCTATGCCTAAACCATTATGCTAATTCAAGCATTATATACACCAAAGTATTTATGGGACTGACACAAGTGATGTTGCAGGTAAAGGGCTGTGAAATGGTCTGTAAACAGAGAGAATTGATTCCAGGCCCAAAGCAATGCTGTTAAAGTCACAGACATTGAACAGCCAGCCCTACAATTTCTATCCAGATTGTCAAACTGGGTCAGACAGTGTCAGCAGGGCTGCCATTATAGATCAGATGGGTGGCTTTAATAATATGTAAACCAACCACATAAACGCAAATTAACATGGAAGCAATACAGACTTGACTGTGCCTTTTTCTTCCTGTGCACAACAGTTTTGGTCACAGAATACTCAATTGTAACAATTGCTAAAACATTTAGGTGTCAAAAAAAAAAGGAAAGAATATCAGCACTGTGACTTGCAACTGCATTTCTCCTAGTCAAGACAGCAGCACCACAATTTGAAGGGAACACAAAGACTATATGTACCACATGAATCCCCGAACAAAAATAAACAGTCCAATTGGTGGACTCAACATATCAACATATGTAGTTGTATAGATTATTTGTATTTTCTTCCCCGGGTGTTAACAGTGCAGTTTTACATACTGATGAAATAATTTATTATCTTACTTGTCTTATTAATAATAACCTATAGATTTCGGCACTGCATAGAAATCTGAAAGTACAGTTTCCTTTAAACACTTTCTGCAATTTCTTGTTTGCATTTCACTAATTTTAGACAACTAAAATCAGACTGATCAGCTTATTCTTATTTTGGGCTCTGAAGAACTACACTAACACTTGTCTGTTTGCTTTTAAATGATACAGAGCAATGTCTTAGTCTCTGTATCTCTCTTATACACTCACAATGAAGATTTCACTGATATTTTGATCCTTTTTAAATGTCATGAGCACAGTATCATTCATCCTAGACCTCACATGTAAAA
>NC_088105.1:39701618-39751618 GCF_036370855.1 Dromaius novaehollandiae
AGTTTGGCTTCTGGGCTGAGGGCCTTTTGTAGGGGTAGAAATGAAGTGTGGTGAGAAGTGAAGTCACATGGGAGACCTGCCATCTCTCTGTCCAGTTATTTATACATGCCCAGCAGGGCATCATGATACTTTACAAGCACAGAAGACAAGGCCTACCCCTGGGAGGTGGCAATCACAGCTACACAAAAGCAATGGAAACAATGCATAAAGGCACTTAGCATTGCTAGGCTATATCCCAGCCATAGACCTCAAAGTACAATGTTTCCTTATCCCCATTTCATTCAGGGGACACTGAGGCACAGAGATATTTTTGCAACCTCTACAAGCTCACAAAGACCTAGGAATAAGAAAAGGCTCTCTAAATTTTCAGCCATCTGTGCAGTTTCAGTGTAAAGGCCCCATCCAGTTCTCATTCAGATGATTAGTGAAGGGAATGGCACTGGTTTCTTACGAGACCTGGATGAGGCTCGAGGTGAGAGAATGGAAATAGAATGGAGAGAGTGTTGTGAAGGTGAATATGATGAAGCATTCTGTCAGGAGAGGTCAGATAAACATACTGTTAGACAAACAATGTATGCCCACTTTTACATTTGCATTTGCTTTCACATTTGTCCTTCAACTAGGTCTCAGTTCATGGAGCATCCCAGTGGCCAGAATATTTCCTGGTGTAGCTGTAAATATAGCTTATTGTCAGAGATGCCAAATACTTTTCAGATCAGATTAAACTGATTTTTTGTGTGTGTAAGTTTGATTCTAAATTACTCATCCATTCCTAAAAACAAGATCAACATAAAAACAACCTGTTCTGAGTGGGGCTAATTTTGTGTGAAAGATGTTACTGTTAAGATAATGGGTGTGGCTAGAGATAGAGCATTCTAGTTTCTTTTTTTTAAATCAGTTTTCCTGATTAAAAAAAAAAAAAAAAAGTGATCTTCCCTTGGAAGAGTTTTAACACCACCTAATTTTCCTACTTTTTGAGCAGATTGAAATTTGGCAGAAAAGTGCTCAAGGGTATATGTTCTGGCATTCCCACAAAAGCCCATCTAAACTTGGTTGAGTTACAAGCTTTTGGAAAAAAATAATCACAGCCTACAGAAGCTCACAAGGCATTTAAATCTCTAAATTTCATGAGTATTCCACTTACACCGGGCATAGATCCAGCTTGGATACTCCATGGCTGTCACTCTGGAAGCTTCAGACAGTGCTAGGTACAGATTTGACTGAAAAAACAGCAGTGAAGAGACTGCCGCTCATGATCTCCAGGATCTGACCCTGCCTCTCTTCAACTTGGCTGGGTACTGGTGGAATGGAAACTGCTTCCTTTACTTGCACTGGAGAGTAAGAGATGACTGGCTGGAGACTGTGATTTACTACAAGGAAGAGACTGGAGTAGGGTAAAATGGATCAAATATGGGAAAACTCTGGGTTACCAACTTCTCAGCTACTGCGTGCCAGCATGTCATGTAATCCCTTTCCTCATACACTTCTGCCTCAGCCAGGAAAGTCTGGGCCCACGAGAACAATTTTTTTCACAGATCTTGAAACAAGATCTGAGATTTCTATCTTGTCATCTGCTTCCTCTAAGGAAATATTTGGGAAAGCAAAATTATGCCCATGGTGGTCCATGTGCATCCTGACAGCTTACTACTGCTAGAGATTTTTTTTGCTTCAGGCTGAAGATAGCGTAGTGGACTTAACGTTTCATCTGCTGATGATCCACATGGCTGTCAGTAGGACACCACATGATGAAATTTCGAGTTGCTTTCATTAGGCTTAAAAAGCTAGGAAATCCCACAAGCATTTCTGAAGACAAAAATCTAAATGAATAAAACATTATTTAGGGTGCGTATTAAAATGTGCGAGAATCCTGAAGAAAACAGTTCTGAGTCATCTCCAGACCAAGTTAAATTTCTGTATCGCCTCAGGCAGGCATTCTATGGAAAATCCACTATGAGATGAGGAGATAAGGATAATAGGGACTGAATGAGGTACAAGTGAGTCAAATTAGCATTGCACAGATAATCTCATTATATATTTCCTAACTCATATGTGCTTGACTGTGCAATCTTAATAATGAACTTCTGATGTATTGTATGTGTGCATGCACACACATCCAGCAGGTATAGGATAATATGCAACTAACACTAGCAGGGCATTCTGCATGAACATCATACCTGAATATTTATGGGAGGTCAGGTATTTCTGACAGTATTATTAAAAATTCTGCTTCTTGCACTTACTGTTCCACTGTTGCAATACTGTTTTGCTTGTATCATAGCAGCCAACAAGTCCAAATTCTGGGCTCTAAAACAGCAGCAATGCTCTTGTAGGATATCAGCACCCTCTGAGATCCCAAAGGCAATTCACAGCTTTCTGTGGGGAAAAAAATCCAGGTCTGCTAAAGTGCTACTGAAGGTTAGCCTCAAAGCATCAAAGCTACCATCACACCCTTGCTTCCTGGCAGCTTACCTTGGTTCCTTCCAAAGCATTCCTGTCTTGAGAGTTAAGTGGGAAGAAAAAAGTATGTCTTTTCCTTCCCTGGCCAGACATAGTGCCTTTCAGACCATGTTTGCTGAATGACAGACACTCCACCTGAGAAGCCACATCCTGCAACTGAATTAATGTAGTAGAGGCTGGCAGTTCTGAGGAATCTCAGTGAGGCCAACAATGCTCAGCATGAGTGCAAGATCCTGCTCACCTGGATCCAATTGCTGGATTAATTGGGCAGAAGGCAACAGACAGTACTGGTCTTCAGGGAAGCTGTTCTATGCTCCTTGGTGCTTCCAGCTTGTATTGCATCAAAATCTGCCTGGAGTGCCCAAATCAGGTAGCAGAAAATCTGGGGGATAGCAGTATAAAATGCACCTCTCCCTTCCCCTCCTAGAGTTGAAAGAAAAATATTTAAGCTACTGAAATAAAAATATGAGTGGTCATCAAAATTTGTGGAGTATGTATTTATTCCTCATAAAAAGTGTGAGTTAGAATTGGACATTGCAAGGCTGCTCCATAAAGAAAATTGCTTCTTCTCTTGGCACTCAGCAGTTTTCTTCATGGAACTTTTCCATCAGAGCTTTGAAGTGCAGTATTTCAAACACCAATTTCCACCCTTTTCCCTCCAAGCAGCTGTATGTCGGCTGGGATTCATGCCCTGGTAGAAATTTGCAGCATTTCCCAATGGGGTGGAGAGCTTCAGACATCACCTGGGGGCTTTCAGAAGCAGCAATAATGGAAACCTTAAGGAAGATCTGATAAATCAGTATCTCCCAGACATCCATGTCCCATTTCTTTCCAGACTACTCTGCCCGCCCTTTGAACAGTACTGCTTTGACCAGGCTCCACGACTCCAGATGGAGCCTACCTGGCCATTTTTCCGTATTCACAATCTGTATAGACAAAGCCAAAAGACTTAGGCCCAAACCTGCAAATATACCACACTGCTCAAGTCACAGCTCATAATATTTTGCTGCCTTGCTATGTAACTGAATGCGCAGCCCTGCATTAGGTCCCTAAGCTACGCACACAGTGCAAGGGGAGTATTCAGTGTCTCAGAGAGGTTAGAGCCTCAGTCTCCATATAAAAAAACTGACAACCAGGAGACCAGACATACCTTTAAATTCTCTCAGAGAGGAACAGGAGACAGGTCCCTGCCATCCTGGGAAAATAAATGATTCACTGGGCTACTCTGTAAAATAAGGCCAAGACCTTCAATCCCCTGTGTTTTTTGACGCAGTATTTTCTAAAGTGCTCATCATTTCAGCTGAGAAAGATAGAAGAAAATCTCTTTGGAAACCTCATGGATAAAGACAGAGCTGACTGTGCAGTACTGCCAAGGCTGGAGCACTCATGGTCAGAAGTAGCCTGGTAAATGCTAAGAAACACCTTCAGATTTTTGGTATGTCAGGCTCCAAGCAAGACAATGCATTGGAGGAACAGAAGCTCTGATCATAATTTTGGGTGCTACAAAACTTTTGAAGGACTCTGCCTTGACTCTGAATGGCTTTTATTCTGCAAATCACCACCTTCTTTTACCTCAGTCTCATCAGTGGCACATGCCTTGGTACAAGGAATGAAAGAAGGCCCCTTGTGGGCCAAACAATGTTTTTTTTCCTTCTGCCTCTCCAATTCTTGTAGCCCAAAGGATCTATGCTCCTCTGACTTTTGTTTCCAGTCCTCTGCCTACCTTCCCAACAGCTATACCTCTGTGTCTGAAGCTGACCACATCAGAGCCATTTATCTCTATAAAATGGCTAATTTCCCTTGTCTGGCAGAGCAGAAATGCCAGTTGAGATCTCAGAGACACCTATGTAAATCCAGATTAAAGAGATTTTTGGAAGTGAAAGGAGAATTTGGCCTGAAAATATTTGGGTTTTCAGACCTGCTGCCTAAATCCTTGTGTGGCTAATTTGCACTGCAGTGTATAGGCTTTCATTTTGTGGGTGTGCGTTTGTATGTCTACGGTTTGAGTAAATATAGCTCTTGCTAGCACTTGCCGGTACAAAAGGGATACTTCACTGCATGACCATTCACTGTGAAAGCTAGAATTCTCCCCAGAAAAGCATGAGAATTATTTTTTTTCATTTTAACACAACACAGTGAACTCCAGCAACAGAGGCATGGCTGATGGCAATGGCTGCCTTCCTATGTCGTATCCCTTTGAGCTCCAATGCAAGAAAATGCTAGTAACTGCTGCACAACCTGCAAAAACCCTACTGACTATGCATTGGCTAGAGCTCAGCAGTTGCATGGTTTATCAAGTCTTGAACAATTCTTAGCAATTATTTTATTTGTCAAAATGCTCTATGTCCATTTTATAAATTAGTCCTTACAATTCTCTGATGAGATAAGGGAATAACTATAATTCTCCTTTTGGAAATAGAATAACTGAAGAATTAATTGACTTAGAAAAGGCAGCAGTAGTGGAGGTCACGTCTGGATTCATGGAGTTCGCCCTCAAATTTCACCACTCTGAAATCTGAATCTGACATGTCTCTTCCCAGAATAGCACTAAAACTGATAATCTTAAATTTCGGTTATTACAGTTGTCTTTAAATGGCATGTTTATTATATTCGGATACACTGCTTTCTCTTGGAGTAGGCACATACAATTAAAAAATTGCTACTCTGTGGTAAGAAACAATCCAATTCTAAATATTAGAAAATAAAGCTTAGAAGTGTGAGAATGGAACTTAGCACCCTGTTGTAATGGTAATTTGTGATATGCAGGTCTAACTATCTATTGTTAGTAAATAGCTACATGCACAGATGTTAATCAGGCCAGTCATGAATGGTGATGCCAGTGGTGATGCTAGTCCTGTGGAAATGTTGCACAAACCAAGAAGCATTCTACATTTCTTTTGTAGTGTCACTACATATAGTCTTATCATTCACCCTTAACAATTTTTTAACCCAGATAGGACTGCCTGCCTTATGTCTTCTTGAATCCATGCTTTCTCACACTGTTGGAGTTCTAATTTTTGATTTAATATGGCTAAACCATATTGGTTATGACCAAACCATTTGGTTATGACCAAACTACTTTGCAATGAGGAGACAGCCAAAGCCCCTAAAATAGGTAACTTTTGTTTTGACGGACCTTACTGTAGCCTCAGTTGTAGCATATCCTACAATACCCCAAGTCTGTAGTTTCTGTCTTTTTTGGTAACACACTCCCTACTCATGGCTTATGCCCCAGGTCTTTATTTAACCCTTCTATCCATTTTTACCCTATTAGCCATTAAGATCTGCCAGCATGCAACTAACTGGCCAGGTAATCACCTGGTTAAATTCTGATCTCAGTATAGCAAGGAACATGATTTTGGAAGAAGACTGTCAGGTCTACGCTCATGTAAGACCATGAAGAAAGGTGTCCATGGGGGGAGCAATGTGGTGGATGTTCAGGCTGAGGAATGCATTGAAAATCTGAAGACCCCTTCCTGCAAGGCAGAGGAAGAAACCTCAAGTCTGACATATTCCCTTCTGCCTGCACTTGCTGTGAAATGTTTGAGCAAGTTCTTGCTACTGCTCCAAGCATAAACCCAGCAAGAACAAAGAGAATTTAAACTTTAGGCTGAAGGCAGTGAGATACAATACAGACCACTGGCTTTGAACAGGTCCAACAGTAAGCCCTAATCAAGACATAATGAGAATATATTTCCAAGTCTCTGTCTGAAGCTTGGGCTGGTGGACAGCCTGGAAGTCAAGTCATCAGACCTGAGTAAGTGGTGGTGCCTTCAACCTCCTTACAGTGCATGTAATTAGAGACAGGAGAGACTTCCAGGTCATGACTGACATCATCACCTCCTCTGCTGTTCTTGAGGAGAGCTGACATATAAAGAAGTTTTTGCTTCGGCTAAGGGCTGCTAGTTTGGGTCCCCTTGCTTAGTTTCTCCTTTCCTCACTGCTCATCCTCCACTACATGGACCCAAGAGACAGTCTAAAGGGGGGGACAATATAACCAGGCAACAAGTCACCTGTTCATGTGAAGTTCTTCAAAAGAAAAGGAACGAATCAGGACTGGTACTATAGCTGCTGTGGATTAATATTTAAGCATACAGCCCTCCTCGCAGCCCTGTCGCACTGACTGACCGACCAGCAGCTTCCGTTAAAGCCATGTTCTTTCTCCCGTTATGTTTGAGGGGAACTCCCTGTCAACATCTGCAGCTACTTCACTGTCTGCCATTAAAACCCTCTGTAAAGCCTGTAGCTGCAGCTGACACCTCCACTTAGCCAAGGCAGCAGCTAGGCTAGACGAACTCTCTCATGGGATATCCTGCAGGTGTATGGGGCAACCATGACCGCAGCGATGGCCTCCCTCTACCTCCTCCAGCAGCCACGAAGCCCGTGCAGCTAAAGCAGAGCAGCATGTGCCACGCACAGCGCTCATCGCTGGGGGGAACGCACACGGCATGTGGGTGATTTTGGGAAGCCTTCATACACACATAACCCTGGTGTCTCCACAGAGGAAGGAAACTCAAGCTCTTTTCCTCCTTCCCGCCCTCCAGACACACATTTGAGGGGACACACAGACAGGATTCCACCAGCTCCCAAACCTCGCACACACCGCAGCCCGCAGTGCTCTGAACAACAAACACAGACCTGCTTGCAAATGAGTGACATCTAATGTATTTGATTTCACCGAACCATTTTCTGCCAGGCTTAGGGAGTACATGTCCAGGATAAGAATAATGTTGGCAGTGATTTTATTTGGGTTCAAAATCAAATAAGATGGTGAGCACCTGAAAAGACAGTTTGTAATGATCTGTAGGGGCTTCCCCAGGTTCATCAATATTTTGTGGTATCTTTAGCCCCTCTAATTAGGTCCACAGCACCCCTCTGCAATAAGTGACCCTCCCCACCACGAGTCCTAGTCTTGCTTGCAGTTCAGGCTACACAATTCAAGAAAGAAATGTGTCACAACCGAAAAAGGCTTCCCTAGTTCTCTTGTGATTCCCAGCAGAGGTAAGACACAAAGAGAAATGATACTCGTGTATTGGTAATTCTCTCCTCTTCTACACCTTTTGCATCCCAGAGTTGGATTCAGTTGTAAGAATTTGACCTAGCTGATCTACAGGAGAAGAGGAAGTCTATGAAAAGCCTCAGTCAGATTCCGGACGCACCTCAAAATGGACTTTTCAGGATTTTCCATGCTTTCCAGAGCAGGCAAAAAGGACCTATTTCTTTTTACTGATATCAGCTCCTGATGCAAAAGGGCCTGAATATGTGTATGGGTGTGTGTGTGTGAAATCTGACAGCCTAAGTATGATATAATTTAGGTATTTTGGCACAGCAAAATGGAACAGAATTACTTTTCCTATTATCTTCCAAAAGTTATTGAAAATGATATGAAATATATTCTGTAGCAAAAAAAAAAAAAAAGAAAAAAAAAGAAAAAGAAAAATCAAAGGTTTTTTTTAAAATGCAATTTCTTTGGCAGTTTATTCATTCATTATTCGTTCAGTCTCTTTCACATTGCAAAGGCTTTCTATTATGAAACATTCTGTGAAAAAAAATGAACAAAAAAAAAGTATACTACTTCTTTAAAATATATTGCAAGAATCCTCATTTCCAGATTTTTATTGCAGCACTGGCTGGTATTCTTGCATGCAGTTTTGTAATTTATTCTGAACATTCCACTTAAACCTTTTTTCAATAGCATGATTTTATTAGAGTCAGCTCACTGGACTTTCCCAAAAAGGTATTTAAGATCAAATAAAACCAGTGCTTGGAAAAATATCATTACAATATGAAAGCAGTTACAAAAACATTAGTACTGCAAAGTTTTATTTCAAATGGCTGAGCCTGCTGTACCCCAGGTTATTGCACTTCTACTTCCTCAGACACACTCACTGGAAAAATGGGAAAAACTGTCATCTTAGCAGTTTTTACCTTTTTCTCAAAAAAAGCACCCAATTTATAGGGAGGCAGCGATTTTTTCAGCACCACCATTAATAAGAACAGCAAACTGTCCTTTGTTCCTACGTTCCTTTTCTTGGCAGAGGATTGCTCCCTCTCCTGCTTTGACAAGTGGCAGGTGCCAGGGCTTTCAGCAGGCACTGGAGTGAATGGATTTGGGCTGAACAGTGGACCCAGCAACGTGGAAGCACAGCTTGGCAACTAGAATAAATCTGCTGCTGAAACAAACAAAAATGGTTCATTTAAGAAGGAATTGCAGTGTAACTTTAGCTCTAGTTTCCTACCAAATGCCCTCTGGGCCTTATCCTGATGATGCTTCATAGCAAGGATACAGCTGGCAGGCTGTAAGAGGGTAGCGTGCCCCATGCCTGGCACACAGCATTTGTAGCGCTGCGTCCTATATTTGCCAGTAATTGCCACCATTGGTCCCCAGTGGGATTACAGCAAAAGGCCAGTCCTGCAGTGCGGAAGTCGGTGACTGCTTTCTCTCCAGCACCAGAAGGATTAAGCCAAAACCGCGTTAGCTAACAGCCTGCCCTGCTCTCATCTCTCAGCGAACTCAGCCCAGCACTTCCACCACAGGCTCAGCCTCTGCTTAAGTAGTTGCAAGAACCGGAAAACACTGCCAGACTTGAATCTCCCATTTGACTTCACAGCCAGCCAGCCAGGGCAAATATTTTCCTTATTCAACTGTTACTTTCATCAGAAGCCAGATAATTGACAGCTAACACTGGTGGACCTAGAGTTCAAGCTGATGCTTTTTTGATGTTTTAGAATTTCATAGGATGAGTTTTAGAAGAGGCCTTTTCGGGGTGTTCCTGCTTGTAAGCTCCATTGAAAAGTTGATAGTGGTCAACAGAAAGAAAAATCCTTAACCTAAACTAAATTAAAACCTAATCTAGAGTATAAAAGAACATGAAGAATTAAAATAAAGGAAGTCTTAATTGCTGCATCATCAGATTCTATGAAACAGTATTTTATTTTCACTTCTTTGTATTTGAGTATTTATATTGATTTTATGCGACAAATCTGAAGAGAAATTAGGCATTTGTATAGTATCCTTTGGAAGCAAGTTGCATTCCCTTGTTCCCCCAACACTTCTCTAGGCTATTTTTTTACAAGCAGTATGTGTAGCAAAGCAGCATCAACACACTTAAGTTTGAAGATTAGGTGTTAAGTGTGGACT
The DNA here is from genome assembly GCF_036370855.1 of Dromaius novaehollandiae. NCBI lineage: Eukaryota > Metazoa > Chordata > Aves > Casuariiformes > Dromaiidae > Dromaius > Dromaius novaehollandiae. The sequence goes on from NC_088105.1 coordinate 39,711,217, forward strand.
TTTAAATCCTCTTTTAAAATTGCAAGTTACTGTTCATATTATTTTTCTAAGTAGAAATATGCTTAAAAAGTAAAGTCTTTATTGCTTCTTAAAAGGCATAGTGCTCTGTGATAAATTCTCATATTTTGACTGTTAATATGTTTGAATGAAAATTATTTATACATTTTGGTGAGGTTGAATGGTTTTCATTTGATTGCTGCCTCTGGAAATGAAAGCAGAGTAGCAGGAAATTTACATGTCATGCTGTGATGTATATCCAGATTATGAGATGATTGTGCAGCAGATGAACACCAAGTAAAATCATTTGCATCAAACTGTGACAACTGCAATTCCTGACAAGGCCTCTTAGTTTTTTGGGCTATTATCACTGTACAAGAATATAATCTATTGACAGCAGGGCTGTTTAATACATTTAAAGGCAGACAGTGGAAGAAATCTTAACTGTTTTCATTCACCACTGCACAAGGGTGCAGATCAAAAGTGAATTATATTTAAAAATATGCATGTATGATGATAAGATGCATGACATTCATCAACCTGTTTAGTCATGGTTAAGCTGCGATGGTGAAGATCCAATATTACTGCCATATGTGGTCTGAAATAGAGACGTGAGACTGAAAATTATATTATTGCCCAGTAGAAGTGAATAAACAGGGAAAGACATTCTTTCTTAATCTTTCTTCTTGGATTAAAATCTGCCCTTTTGTACTATTGTACAAGTATTTTGTATTAACTTCAGCAAACCAGGTTTAAGCATTTTAAATCAACTGGCTTTTTATTCCCTTTTGTGTGGTAAAATGCATCCCTGTTTTTTCTGTATTCATAATAAAAAAGAGTCGCCCTTGTAGGTATTTAGATATCAGCTGGCTTTGGATCAGGATCCAAATAAACATAAATGCACTAAGTTTCCAGTGTTAGGTATGATCTTTAAAATTATTGGGCTTAATTAATTAAGGTATTAACAGAGAGAATTAAGGGACAATCTATCGAATTCTAAAAAATTGTTTTGGTGCTCTTTACAAATGGCTGCAATCCCCACCAAGGCTCAGGGTAAGCAATTCCTGATCTGCTTGTGTTGTGGAGCACTTTAATGTGAAAAACAGTGTTCAACTAGTTTATCATAGCAGTCAAAAAGTAGCTATTTTTGTGGATACAGCCCTGAAAGGAGAGCTCCCTGACAACGTTGGGCTCTAGTCTGTGCCTACACTGCAAGCTAGTGAAACACTGATACTGGTGCTAGCACAGTCTCTGTGCAGAAAAGACCTGCCACAGGGTACACTCAGAGCTGCATTGGTGGCTGTAACACCACAACTGACCATGGGACATAGATGTGGATCTTGCAAGGACATGTGTCTTTAAAAGATTAATTAATTGTTCTTATTCCTCCTAGGGAGATTAGGAGAGTAGGGCCAGAAACGAGAAGACTGTGGGAGGGACATCCCTGCTAAGCTGCACAGGTGGAAGGTAGCTGTGGTGGAAGCAGTTAGTGTCCCTGTCACAAAATGTGTAATTGATGTGGGGAGATGCAGCTCCACCACAACCCAACCACTCCTGTGTCAGCAGGCGCAGATTTAGGGCACGTCCACAAGCTGGGTGCTTTCAGATGAGCTCAGTCAGAATCAGAAGTGGGATGCAGATGCTTAAGAAATGTCAGCTCAGGTCTGGAGACCAAACAATAGTCCTTGTTCTGGACCTGATCTGCTTTTCCCAATGTAGAGAGCTTGCACCTGAGCAAATGCAGCTTAACTGCTCATTGATCCAGCCTGGCTTGTCTTCTTGGTGCTACTCTGTGCCGTGCCATGTGCGTTACCTAGCTCAAGGCAGGGCTCACTCTGGGAACTCCTGCAGCGCATGTTGCCTCTGTGAGGCTCCTGCCAGCAGCAGGCAACAGAGTGGGAGACAACGGTCACCCCCTTGGAAAGACTGTGTGCAGCACAGGACAGCGTAGGACACAAACACCCTGGGGAGCATAGAGAACAATGTGTGAATGCAGGGTGTTCATTTTTCCATGAAGGGAAAGATCTCAGCACATTTGTATTTTTATTAGCTTCAGCATTAAAAATAGAGAGAGATGGAACAATAATAAATTGAGTCTTTTAAAAATTGCTTTCTGGAATTTTGTCTGCAGTCAGCAGGGCTAGTGGTTTTTCCCCCTAAGGTAAAACAAGGCTCTCATGTATGCATGACTACAGATGCTAGAGTTTTTTTGGAAAAGCAAGAAAATTACTATTTCTGAGATGCTCAGTAGAATTGCAAAAGTTGGCACCATAGAATTATGCACACAGTAATGGTAGACGATTCCAGGTGCAGTGGCTAGATATACCAACGTTTTCATTAGCACACTTATGTTAGAACAATAAGCAAAGGTGATGGGCTTAGAACAACTGAGCTCTTTTTTCTCCACTGCTTTTGACTTGTGTGATGCAATACCAGTCATCTAAGCTAACTTTTCGTCAGTTCTCTAGCAGTAAAATGGAAAATATGTAGTAGTTCTTACCTCCCAAAGCTGTCAGTAGGGTTGACTAATGTTGACAAAGGCATTTCTGGTGTGATATGTAAGGAATAGTTGCTCTCTAGCCACCTTAGTCCAGATTCCCATTGGTAATCCATTCCTGCCTTCACTTGCACTTTCTCTGAAGTAAAGCAGGCTCTGGAGATCCCAAAGAGATGTTGTAAGCTGTAAAAATTATTAGAAATAAAGAAAAGATTTCAGTCATTTTGCAGGTGAGGCCAACACTGATGCAAATATAGTTTTCTCTTAAGGCTGAGATAGAAAACCAAGATTTGCCCTAATTATTTGCCCTGCCACTATCCAAATTCCATTGTGAGTAACACTTGTTTTCCTTAACCAAGCTCTTCAAATACCTGTAGGGTTTCATTTTTTGCTGGTCCAGAATCCTCACTACACTGCTGTGAAGTGTTTAGGATAATGCTAAAAAGGAGTCATTATCCTACGGATAAAAAGGTGCATTGGTCCTGCATAATAAAAGGGAAAAAGAGAATTTTGGCTCACTGGGACAAGAAAATTTTACCTTGTTTTCATTTTGGTGATAAAGGAAAACAGGCATAAATGATTAAGGCCAACTGGATTCTGTATCTTCCAAAAAATAATAGGCCTTTTCCATGCATTATCAGACTTCTCGTTCTACTGTCATCCTCATAACGTTTTATCACCACCAAATACTGTATTTTCTTCCTGGTATCAAACTACTTTTTTTCCATTGCTGGTGCTCACACTTGTTTTGCTAGTGCTCAGGCAATATAAAGTCTTTATTTCTAACGTTACACTATCATAATCCTAATTCACCCAGATGAGGCATGAGCATGCCAGCAAATACTTCATTATCACTAGCAAAGTGCAAAAAACTAACACTGATCTGCATGTATCAGTCACCTGAATGCCCCAAGACTTGTGGTTCCAATACTCTGCCTGTGTTGCACTTACGTTTCATACAGGTGCAATTCCTTCATTTTTCTTACAATTGTTGATTCATTTGAGATCGAGACTCAGCTCTATGGGTCAGGAAGATCACATCCAAAACATGAGAGTGGCTTGCAGAAAACCTGTAGACACAAAGACAAATGCTTAAGCAGTACAGCACTTTTCCATAATACCAGATTTTTGCCCCATTTCTTCCACTGGAGATGACACCCAGCCAATCCTACCTTTTGATGATACCAGCACGCCCTTCATGGCATGGCATAAGAACAGGTGGGAGCTAAAACCCACTAAAATGTTCAAGTGTGCTACAACATTTCCATCTCCTGAACTGAGGCTTCTGCAGGTTGCTTTATTTTGACATTGGAGAGGTTGCTGGAATTGGTAAGCTAGCTAAATACTAACCATTTGGGGGTCTTTCAAATGTCAGCGTACCGCTAATACAAAATCAAATCCGTTTTTATTAGATACTCCTGATTCACCAGAGAAAACCTACAGATTAAAAAGTTATCAGGTTTATGATGTCGTCCTTTTTGGAGCTGAGGAGCAGCTGTTGCTACATAACAGCTCTGAGCATGATGAACATTTTGGGAGAAGGGGTAATTTTTAAATAAAGAAGAATGTAACTATTCTGGAGGAAAATCTGGCCACTGACTTCATTTGACATGTGTAATAGACTGTGATAGTTTTTTGGGGACTGCACGATGCAAAGTAAAACGAAGCTGGTAATAAGCAACTTGGCATTTATTCTTTATGTAGGAATATTTGTTCCTCAAAGTCAGACTATGTGGAATATTAGCATTTGAATAAATTATTCAACACTTTCTAGAGAACGCAAGGGGAAAAAATCTTTTCAGCATTATAACATGACAATCTACAGGGTAGTAGAAAAAGAAGGCTGTCATTTTTTCTTCAATTACAAAAGGCAAATATTTATTATTTATAAGTATTCGCCTTGTATAGGCTTAAATGTTATTTATGAACCTGTTGCATAGTGATTTTCAATGTAACTCATTATTTTTAGCCTTAGGGTGTTGTAAAGGAGCATGGATATATTTAATGACACTCTGCTAGTCAGCGCAATTACATTGTAATCATTATGTAAAATGTGCTATTAATTAAACCAATTTCTAGTTAGAACATTCTCTTCTGCAGGGCTTAATCTTAATCTCTGGCAATCTTTCTCTCTGTTTTTCACCCATTAATTATATGATTACTTTTTAAGTTACATATGATAAAATATGTTTTTATTTTTAAGTTTAATATGCTCAATAATTTGTATTTATCATGCCACTTGCCTGAGTTATTGAAAATGCTTTATTTGCAACCCCCCCTCACCCCCCAAGAAAAAGAGAAAAGAGACAGAAGATCAGACAGTTATCTGGGGATCAACAGTAGTCTGATGATTGACAATTGTTTCTGATATTCATAGACATTATATGGCTGAATTTAATCTCCAATTCAGAAAAATCTCCTCTCCAGATTTCTATTTTTATCTTAATTACCACACATAAACATCTACCTGTTTTAAAATGCTTCATCTATTCACAGAGGCAAATCTCCAGATTTTTCCCCCATTGGATTGGCTTTTTATGTTAGTATTTTGTTAAAAGAAACATGGTCATAGTAAAATATTTTTCAATCTTAAAGTAGCTGAGGTAAACACTGACTAAATTAAATAGAGTGAATTGTTAAGGCATTACACTATTTGTCAGATAAAATTAATGCCATTAACAATTATATTTAAAATAATAGCATCTAAATGGCTACTACGCTTCAGAACAGAAAAAAAGTCACCTACTTTTTTAAGTCATCCTTGCTCTGCTCTACAATGACCCCTTGTGGAAAAAAGACTTGAAAAGAGGAGGAAGCAGCTCTCAAGTCTATGCATATTCTCTGGAAATTTAATAGACACTCCTTATGGATTTGTAAGAGCAAAAAAGTTTTGGCCTTGAAAAGCTGGGACAAAGAGTTTATGGACTGATAAGTCTGAAATTCTTTGGGTCCATTTTATCTGAAGTCTCCAGCTTTTGGGAGGTCTCCACGTCAGGGTTTCCACCCCAGGCTCCCGAGGCATCTCTCGCGACGTTCCTCCTTCTCTGGCTGCCGGGCAGGTTCGGAGGCTGCTGCTGCCTTGGGCCGCTGCCGCACGCCAAAAGGTCTCTCCTGCTTAACCTTAGCCATTGCTATTTGAACAACAGAGGGATCAAGAACTCGTAATGGGTGGTGTAAATCAGAAATACCTCCTCTACAAAAATACTCCCCCCTGGATTTACACAGGTGTAAATGAGAGAGGATATAGGGTCCTGCATCGTGTATATGCTTCCCTACCTCATTCCATTCTGCTAAGGCTGTCACCTGCACCAGCAAACAAGAAGCAGATGGCCAAGAATCACATAATCATCAATCTAAAACACCCACTGAATCCACCGTGCAATCCAGCAAACAGTTGTTACTGCACTATGAGGCACCCAGCAGAACCTCAGGGCCCTGCTCCCAAATGACTAACATCCTGTGTACACCAGCTTTAATTAAAAAAGTAAAAACCTCTGGGAAAAGTGATCCCAAGTCAGTTACAAGGTTTCACAGGCTGGGGCAGAGCCACTTGAATATAAATTTCTTTTTCCTTGAAAGTATGAGGATATCACAGGTTCCCTGAAATCCTCTTGTATTTTCCAAGAAAAATTGTATTATTAAAACGACATTTCTACTGCCTGTCTGCAGCATGCTCTGATTAGATGGCTGAATCCCCAGCCTAAGTTGCATTTGGGCTTACTTCCTGCTCCTCCTGAACTCAACGGGAATCTTCCACCAGCTGCAGTGGGACTTGGATCGTGTCCTTCGAGACAGATTTGTAGATCTGTTCCAACTTCTTTTCCAGAGGGATCCCAGTACGTGAACAGGAGTGAGCAGCTTTGATTCTACAGTGACATTCGCCTACTGGGATACACTACACAGAAGGGAAGGCTGTAGTGGGAGCTGAGACTACTTTCTCTTGTGATCTTTGAAGTAGATCCTGACCTATTCTGGTCAGATGTACAAACATCTCAGAAGCTCATCAACCAGTCTAAACGTTCTTTTGTTTCCCATCCATGTGCTTTTATAAATGGCTTAATGGAGTAATTTTATTTAAAGTTGAAATTGTCCTTCAATAATTTCTCCAAAACATGATGTGCAAACAACAATTTCCTCTATGTTTGGTGCATTTGTCTTTTCTGCCTCTAACTATTTATTTTATGAACAAACCCATCTATTCTGGACAACAGAAGGAAATCTCGCTTTGTGTTTGTGAGTTACTGATGGGAGGTAGCTAGCGTGTTGTCCTAGCTGCATCTCTTCTGTGCAGGGTACTGTAGCACTCTGATGGAAATTGTAATCCTTAAGTGATCTTCTGTGTCAGCACTATTTGCATCACTCGGAAACAAATGGATTTTCTTGCTCTTTAGGTGTAAAAGATCCAAATGACCCCTGCTATAGAGAAAAGAACAGCCCAGGTAGTAGCGGGGAAAACTGGTAAGTACTCTGTACACAACCATTTCACAGCAACCCTATATTACAGGTTCATTCAGTTGCCCTTCATCCAGAATGAAGACTGTAGAGTCAAGTGTCCTGTGTTTGCCAGCAAATCTCCCCGAGTCTATGATGGAAAGAGGGCCTCTGTGTGTGTGTGTGTGTATGATTTTAGAAAGCGAATCTCTTATCCAGATGAAGAACTTCATGCTTTTGGTTAGTGTTGCCATTTTTGCTATATCAACAGTTTCTCCACCACTGTCATTCCAACTAGATACTCTTTTGGAAATGGGTGTTTTGCTGCAAGTCAGTTATTAGAGACAGAAGAGACTTGACATGGATCCTTCTTTCTTAGAGCAAGAAAATAACTCTTCCTCATTAGCAGAACTGATAACCACTGCTGCAGTCAGCTCTCACTCACAAACTGGGACTTAAGACCAACAAGCACTTTTAGCTTCACTTACAAGAAAACGAGGCTGGCAACTTCACCTGCCAGCCATGTTCTTTTGCTTCTGTTGAACTCTAATTGTTTCTGTCACCTTCTGACTTTGCTAAATATCCTTAATATCCTGCTCTGCCCAGTGAGGTGTCCATCTGCTGGGAAGGGTAGTCAGAGAAAAGCAGGTGTGGAGGATGGAAAGAGGACTTCAGGTACTAAGTCTCTCATTCTGGCATTTTTCTCATTCTCTAAAACAAATTGAAGATGCAGAGAAAGAACCCAAAGCTTCTAATTTTTCAGCACCCCTTGTCACAGGCCTTCCTAAGGACCACAAATGTGGCCTTCCAACAGTGTCACAGGAAGAGCTCTAATAACTACGCCATGTCCTTAGGTACTGCACAGCCTGCTCTCTGCCCTCCTTCCCCATCACAGCTCAGGCTCTGGCACCAGCTAGAGCAGTCTCAGGGCTGCTCTCTCTTGTGCTGCTCCAAACAGTCCCCAAGTGACAGGTCTGCTAGGGCAGGGTCCCAGAGCACTGGCTGTTTGGCCACGGCTTCTCCTGTCACCAGCCTACCCCAAAGCATCTGAAGCCGGCAGCAGGGCCACGTACGGTTGGTAGTTGGTGGCTTTGCTATTTCTACAGCACTCCAGCACCAATTGGAAATCCACACAGGACCCATTAAAGAAGTTTGCTGGCTTCTCAGTGTTGCCTGAGGTGAGAAAAGCAGCTGCAAGGGAGAGGAGGGGGTCAGTCCCCAAACACCTCTCCATATCCAGAAGACGGCAGTGCACAAAAGGCGTTCAGTAACAAAGGCCGTAAACTCCGTGATGGGAAAGTACGAATTATGGCTTCGGGGCACAGTGCATACTCACTGCCCATCTCCGTGACATAAACCTGCTCAGCCTCAGTCTGATCTCACACACAGTAAATATATATGTAAGTAGGAAAGTATATAATAATAATGTCTACAGATAGCATGTAATGTGAGCAGGAAAAAGATCATGAGACGAGGTCCCATCTGGGATCCCACTTTACATTTCATCAGGCTGTTATCTCCCTATGCTTGGGGGTGCAAGAAACAGCTGGTGGAGAATTTGAATTTCTTGACAATTTTCTTTTCCCCTTTTTTAACTTTATTTTTAGGCTGCTCTTTCCCAGATGAACTCAGCCTTCTCTTGCAGGCTTCTAGGGAGCCATGAGCTCACTGATCTGGCAGCAGGTAGCTTGCAAAGAATCCCTGGCGAACAGTTCGCTGCAACTCTATTTTTAATATACATTGCTGACCCTAATGATGGTCTATTGAGATGAGGGCAAGGAATGTCTGATCAAGTGGAGATTAATTTTTGACTGTGCTGTCTGGAAATGCATGAAAATGCACTCCTTTTTCTATTTAGACTCACAGGATGCTTTGATTGATTGACTAGTTTACAAATGAAGGTGATAAAATTAGGTTGAAGACCACATACATTTCTTAAAATGAGTCTGGCTGGTCGTGGAGACAATGAGGTTTGGACAGATTGTATTGCTGGTTTAGGCAATCTTCTGAACATGTCAAGATTTATAGACCTGTACTGTAATGTTACAATTGCAGCTCACTGATATAGGTTTCTTTTCAAATTCTTTCCCATTTTATTTGAGAAAGGCCATTAGAGAGTTATAGACTATTGAAAAAGCTTTTTCTTTGCTAACCCTTAATAAACTCTTCCAAACAAGGACTACTGCATTTTTGTATTAAATTTAGACCAAAATCTATAAAACATGTACTCCCAGGTTTGGATAATTTGATTATTATTATCTAAATGGAGTTATGGTTCATATTGGCTTGCAGTAGCATACATAGTAAATAAAAGGTAAGTTAAGATTTGCACAAGATTTTAGGACACTGAGGATTTTTCATTCTTCATTTGGACTACTGGATTTTGGGAATGTTAAGTATATTCCCCCAGGTTCAGAAATTATAAAAATAAAATCCTCAGAATGTGGTGCTGAAATTAACGTTGCATTGAACTAGAAACAAATTACTATTAACATTTCTTTATTCTTATTGTTGCACAAATAGCCACAGAAGCCTTGGGATTTTCTTAATAAAACAGACAAGGTTTACCAAACAAATGAAAACAGATGACGATGGGTTTCATGCAAAATTAAAAACCATGATGACATTAAAAATCATTACAAGAGAAGAGCAATAGATAAGGTATCAAAGCTCTTTATGAATTAATAATCAATTCTATTTTATACATTTTGCCGTCAGACTAATGTTATCCAAGAATTCTGTCAGCAATGTACTACTGGAGAGGGGCCCTGGGTAGATCTAAAACACTCCAGAATTTGGTTTTCATGCCTTTTGCACCTGAAAAACCATGAAAATATGGTGTCTTCATGTGTCCAGAGTGTTTGAGGACTGGGAACACAAGATCAAGGTTCAAATAACCAGTCATCTGTACACAGCTCTCAGGACACTAATAAATATCATAAATACAGAGCTCAGAATGACTTTATATCTTGCTGGGGCAAGGGGTTAGGATGCCTACAACACAGAATGAGATGGGCTCCCTTTCCTCTAGGTGTTTTTCCTCTGTTCTTCAAAAGTGGAAAGAGAGGAGAAACACTGCTTTGGCCCTTACAGATGATGATTCTGTTTTTTTTTAAGGCTCCTTTCACCCAGAAGTGTGATTTCCTTTAAGTACAGCTTCATCCACTCTGGAATTTTAACCACTTTGAAGTGTGACACAGCCAGAAAGTCCAGCTGACTTACCTGATTTCTGACGTTGCACTGCAAGGAAGCGTGCAAAGCATTTGTATCCAGCTCCTCACGCTGTAGTCCAGATAAAAGACCTGCAGTGCTATAAAGAGTTTTGAAACTTTCGCATACTGAGAGAAGTCCAGCTCAGGTGCAGCAGAAGACAGCCGTAACACCAGCTGTGGCACAGAGAGCATACCCAAGGAAGTGTGGGTGTGAGAGACTGGGAGCAGCAGAAGCATTTAGGGGTGGGTGACACAGTGGAAATCCTGAACGCCTCCAAGACCCATCAGGCAATGAAAGAGGCTGCTCTAGTTAAAGGCCTATGGGGGCATTTCCACCTCCCACTGGAGCTCACTCATTCCCTTGGCTGCGAAAAAGATGTCCTTCACTGGGGTGCAGCCCAAAGCACCTGACTCCACATGTCTCGGGGCTGGGCTCCTTCCTTGCCCAGCAGAACTTCTCATTTCACCAGCTCGTGGGGACATGGGGGCTGTACAGCAGGATTATCATCTGACCTTTAACTTACCTATGTCTTGAGCGGAGCTTTGCCTTTGCCTGATTTGACCATGGCAGTACCTACATTGAAGCTGATTCCATCTTTGAAAATCACCCAAACACTAATGTAGGTTTTAGAAGGGGGGGGAGGGGGGGGGTCACAAACTCAGAGGAAGATGATGAGGGTGCCTCTCAAGAGAGGATGTAAGAGTTACACGGCTACAGGCTGCAGTCTCTGCAGCAAGCAGTTATGTACAGAAGCGAGTGAACAGTTGAGAACACAATTTCTATGACAGCGTATGATAAGTTTTTGATTCTCAATTATCAAGTGGAGAGCTGTGAGGGGAGGAGTGACAAGAGATGTGCCTGGAAAGTTCACAGTGCCAAAACATTACTCATCTAATGTTCAGATGTTGACAACAGCTGGGCCACTAGCCAAACTTTGCAGCCTTGGATGTCAGCAAGGGCTGCTAGACAGCCCACCTGGCCTTATTTTCTACACTAGTTCCTAACTCGAGGCCAGTCCTCCATAGCTTGTGGGCTACTGCTGCTTAATTTCCATTTCACCTGGTTGGTGTTCTGTGGTTTTTCTTACTCCACTGGCAGATTTTAAAAGAAAGATGACAGGCAAGGAAAACAATAAATATATTAAGTCTGAAATTGGCTGGCAACTAAAGATCCAGTGAGTCTGTGGACTGCTTTTCTATACTGCTCTGACAACGTAAGTAAATCTGACCGGAAGAGTGGATTTCTCAGGCCCATGAACCAACCATGCTCCGAGCTTTGCACCCCACTACGGATGACCCATGGCAATTTTTAAGATGAATATAATCCTGTATATAGAGGAAAAGACAACACTAAGCAACAGAACAAATGCTCTCTAATGCTAAATTTCTAACCACAGATGGGCTAATTTTCAATTTAGTCTGCTTCTGATTTGCAAAAATAGATTGCCTGCTAAAAACATAACATCAGAACTAAAGAAAATAAGCTGGCAAATCAGAAAGGACGTTAATATTTCTAACTTAAACATGATTACCTCACTCTATCTATTCTAATACACTTGAAAGCAGGTTTACTCTCCTTCCCACCCACTGTAATAAGAGACTCCTGTAATATCTCTAAATGTTTTCTAGAAATGTATGAAATCTTTGAACAAAGGTATTTAAAGGTTTAGATATGTTTGAAATACAGCTATTTTTCAATTTTATAAGCTAGCCAATCCAGGTGCCTCTTAGTCTACAAGTGTCTGCCATCTTTCTCTGATTGTCAGTGAAAATAGACTGATGGATCACTTCCCTGTGTCACTGCTCTAGACTGGTGACAATCAGTGAAATGATTGTGTCTGCCTCTACACATACCTATAATTGATTGCCTAAACCCTAAGACTCTCTTTCCCAGTTGATATGATGGAACATTGGACTGAAATCACTCTCGATGAGGAGGAGTCAGGACCATTTGTTATTTACTTCTTTCCTTGCTCCTTTCTTCTACCCTGCTTGAATTGTCCCACAAGAACACATTATGGTAATCAGACAGAATGTATGTATAGGAATCAATCAAAAGGAAAGCCGTCACAAGAGTTATGACATTACAAAGTCTGTTTGTAACTTTTGATTTATGGAAGATTTTCTGTTTTCTAAATTGAGAGTGAGGCATGTTGGGATGGCTTAACCCTTGAACTCCTCTGTGAAGATAATAAAAGCAGTGGAATAGAAGAATTAATACAGTATGGGCAGAACCAATCTTCACTTAATCATTACTGCTTGATTATAAAATGAGACCAATGTTATTTCCTTTGTATTTCTCCCTTGCAAATGTTTCTGTATCAAAGAAAGATGCTTTACAGGAAAACAAATAAATACAATCCTGCCAGAAGACTTTATAATCAATCGCTATAAGGCTGCAAAGACTATACACATGCTTAATTTTTGCGCTGTGGCATCCAGCAGCAGTCCATCCCCATTCACCAGAGCACATGCTTAACTTCAGCTCTGAGCCTTAATCTCATTGAACTCAGTGGGTTTTAAGCATACGCTCATCTTTAGGAGCTTTGCTAATACTGATGAACCTAAACATCTGCATCCTGTCACTTTGCTTTTCACCTATGCATGGTCCCATGGCCTTCAGGTCTGAGACCCAATCCTTAAGCATGTGCTTAACTGTGAAGGCAGGAACAGAAAAGATGTATAAGGTCAAGCAAATGCATAAAGGCTTCTATAACTGGGGCCTAAATGTAGATATAGCATCTCAGATGAATGCTAAAAAAGGTGAAGAGAAGGTACATTAAATAGCTTACATGGTTATTCTCATCTTAGTATTTCTGAGATGCTTATATGCACTCATGAATGTCTCTGTGTGTGTTAGTAAAATATTTATATGCATATTGCATATACTTACTTTCCTTCTGAGTCTGAATACCAGCACTGCCATTTTACTGTTTTAAACATATTGTTTTGTTTTTTAGAAGTGTTTTTAAAATTGCATTTGGAAACTTTCAGCCCATCTTTGACTACTACTAACCCTTTCTCTTTCAGAACTTTCAGACCCCACCATGTCTCTAATTTAATAGTTTGTTACTTTGATTTAATTTCTGACTTGACGCTGTCAGAGCTAAGCAGGGGCAAACTGTTTTCCCATGCCATTTTACTTGTACACATCCTCATAAAATAGACCCTGTTAAATAGCTGCTGTGTTCTAGATGGGAAAGGATTTCAGCAGGGGATACAATGGCTTGTGAATGTGTGTATACATAAGTCTAGCTCTCAAGAAGTGTGAACAGATGTGCTGGTAAAACTTCCAAAAGCTTCCAAACGTATCTAGTTTAGAGGGCCCATATATTTTCTTTCCTTTAAACCATACATTTTACCTGCACAGAGAACATCATGGGCGTTGCTTTTGGACCTTTGCATTGTGAAATGTATCTAAAACACAGGAAAATCTAAGACTGAAAACATGAGCTGGATACCCATCATTTTTTATAAGGGACATTGTAGCTCTTACCACTTACAATGGTCAGAGGCATATCATAGCAGCAAAACGGAGAGCAGTAGCATTACCACTATTTGGAAAGACTCTGAGAATTCTGTAGGGTAAAACTGGTATACAGAGGTAAATCACCACAGTGAAGTCACGTTGCACTAAATTCCAGATATAAATTTGGAGCTGCTTCATGCGACTTCAGTGGGATTAGAATTTTATTTTTGTTATTTACTGTGGCAACAACTTAGAGCCTCAGTCAAGGACCAGACCCTACTGTGCTGAAAGCTGTATGAAACACAGTATAAAAAGACTTTTCAAAGAGCATACCAAAACCTGCAGTTTACAGTAGAACAATTCCAACTTTAAAAGTCATCCCTAAGAGCAGAATTTAGCTTATCCCACATTCAAAAAGTTGCACAGATTTCAAATATTTACCTGATAATCTCTCTATATATTTAGCTATTTTGCTGACAGCTGAATTCATTTTATTGGCTAATGGCTAAAAGAAATCAGGTTTTCTTTTTAATAGCACAGCAGTCCTTCTCTGCTTAATCTCCTTCTTCAGCTTCAAACTGAAAGCTCATCAGATTGCAGATCCCACTGGGCACACTCTGTGTTTTTTTAATACATTAGGAAATCTCTATCAGTATCACTGGAAAACTTAAAAAAAAATTAAAAACAAAAAAGAGGAATAAATGAAAATGTTATGAACCTGAAAATGTTAATTAAGCCATTTTCAAAGAAAAGGCTTTTGATTCAGAATAAAATGCCATGTCGCTTATTAAGAGTTCACGTTTCCCCTTAAAAAAGATTCAGTGAAGAATATAGAATCATTAAAAAATTTAAGAAATATAAATGGATGCTATGAAGTTCTGCTGTAAACTATTATAGACAAGCTAAGTGTCAAATAAAGGCCTGATGAAATATTTTTATTAATTTGCCTGGACTAGGTTATCATCTTTGATCCTTTATGGGCCTCTTCCACCTTCATGGACAATACAGTGGAGAACAAGTCAACCTCCTCCTCACCCTCATTAGAGATGTATTTAAACCAAAAATCCAGAACAAGTACCCATGTCCTGAAATGTTAATATTTGCAAAGTCCAAAGTTGAATTTGGCTTTAAATTTCACCAGTGGCTATGTGTAATGATCCACAATGGTTCTTTGGATTCAAGCGTTCATGAACATATACTCCATAGTTTGACTTTACTGATCAATCCATAATCGTTATTTAGAAAGAAAGCATTTGGTGTTGCGATCTTATGAAACATAAGCAAACAATGACTGGATGTTGCCACCTACCATCTGATAATGACAGAATCCAGTAAACTCCAGTTTCTATCAAGCAAAAGTTCCCAACAACAGATAACTAAAAAAAATTTCAAACTTACATAACTGCATTAGCTTCCCCACCCGTGGAACAAGGCATGTGAAAAGTATTCCTATTTGGAACAGCGCTAGGAATATTCCTGTCCAAATAAAATAAAATAAAATAAGAACCAGAAAAAAAAATTGTATCAGAATCAGTAAACAAAACTGCAGCATCAAAATAATTTGCTTTGTGTGGGTACGGCATGGTCAGAGTATTAACCAGGGGTAATTTTTCCCTTCCCAGCCCTGCTCTGATCAGGACACTGTTCTGACCTGCAGAACAGAGGAGTTGTTCTCTGTGATATTTCATCTTTTTGGTTAGCTTGGGGTAGTAATGAACAAGTCACAGCCAAGTGAATTAATCTTTCTGGCTCTCCAGAAATGAAACTTCATGTAGAGCAATTTGGTCTTCATTGCTTTTTCACAGTGCCCTTTCTGTAAGATTCTTCATAAAAAAGTAAAATTAAATTAAAACCAATGGAAAGTATGTTTTAACCACTCCAAAAATGCTCGTAGATTTTCCATTAGGCACACATACATTCCAGCAGCATGTAAAATTAGGTGTCACCAGTAAGCATATTGCATATCATTTAGCCTTTACAAAACAGATACAGCATGTTAAGTTAACCTTATGCCAACTGACTATTCAGCACATATATGGGGGCCAGTCATGCTGGAATTCATGACAATAGCAAGCTTTCATTTATTGCAATGGGTTAAGGAGTAGTGTGAAACTAATGTCAGCATGAAGACATGCCCAATCAGTGCATCTAGACCAACAGTAACTCTAAACTGGTTGATTAGATTTGAGACAATACCAAAAACCAGGGAGACAGTCTGGAGGAGGCCTCCTGCATGGCAGAAGCCTTCTGGGCTGTCACTTCCTGCACCCTACATAATGTGTGGCATTTCTATGAATTTTTTTCAATTTCATTTATCATTCTGGTATTTCTCTGGAAAATGTAATTGCTCTCAACTCAGCAGATCATTTAAACCTCCACTCACCTATAAACATGCGACTAATCCCGTGCCTATTAAGCACATACTGAACTCCAGTTGCTTGAATGTTATGTTGATTTAAGCCTAGATAACCATCGAATAGAAAAGGTATATTTTAACAGCTAGTTAGATCAATTAACCCTCATTAAACCAGTAGCTGTTTCATCAACACAAAACAAATATAATAAATGCCTCTAGAGCCCTACTGTATATTGAGTACATACCAATTAATTAAAAATGTAGTATTAATGGTTTACCAATGATGGAATAAATATGTATCTATTACATCACTGTTAATCTCTGTAAATATGTTTTTAATAACCCCCTGGTATTTAGTCGGCATACAATCACTGTCTCATTAAGCTTAAATTAAATGCATGGTTAAGCATATTAAAAACACTTAATTTAAAATGTTGCCAACATTCTTCATAGTACATTTCAACGTGGCTATGCTTTTTCAGGATTTTAGCTGACTGCCTGATTTTGGAGAAATTTTTGGCCCTATGTAACGTGCAGTATCTTCTTCTGAATGTCCATTAAGAGACTGAGTAATTTAATGCTATCATTTTATAAACACAGAGCCACTCAATCAATATAAAGGAGACAACAGGTTTTATTTATGGCAAAGAATGCTCATGTGCCAAAGAGGACCGAGAGCTTTCAGCAGATAAAATGTTTTTAAAAATAATAAAACAAAGACTCCAAAAAAAAAAAAAAAGAAAAGGGAAAAAGCCCTCCGTTGGAATAACAATAAAGAGAATGTTGCCGTACATGATTTTTCATTTATGGATAGCTGGAGACATTAATATACTTGCCTATGGCTTGCGCATTACTATTCCCAGCTATGCAGAAATGCAAGGTGATTTACGGCAGCCCGTTCCCTCCCGCTGCCCCAGCGCACCTATTGCCTTGGCGGGCCGCGGATTGGCTGCCGCCCGCCCCGCAGGCTGCCACGGGCCTGGGCCGTAGCCTCACGTGCGGCACCAGCAGGCATATGTGACCGGGGATTTTTGGGGCCGGTACACCCAGCAAGCCAATCGCAAGGCGGAAAGCACAGTAGCTGAAGCTTTTACTGCTCTTTAAGTTTCCATGCCGATTCCCTTGGTAACTGATTATATCACAGAAGTTGTATAAAAAACACATTAAACGCCAGCTAAATCAAGGCTTTTCATGACTTTTTTTTAAAGCAATGAAATTCAGGACAAACACTATACTATGCATGGAGATCACCACCTGGAGAACAGAACTCTTCATTTCACACCTTGTCTTTTCAAATGGAACTAAAATGAAGTCATGTGTTTTATTCATTTTATTATTTCCTGTGCTATTTATGTTAGCATTTAGAAAACATACTGCAGAAAATTCAAATTTACAACAACACTCTGCACTTCTGTATCACCATCCACACAACTATCTCCAAAGGCTTTACGAACGTGGCTGCACTTACACCTTATATTCCACAGTGGACTGTGCCTAACAAAGTATGTCCGAATAAATGACACAGTGATCTATTATTGGGGTTACTCTAATAGGTGGGGAGGCGGAGGCACGGGGAAGCTGAAAGACCACGTGTCTGAAGAGCTCTCAAGTTCGGCTACCACTTCCAACCGCCATCGACCGAAGCTGCAGCGCTCCCCAGCTCTGCAAAGCAGATTTTAGACCCCTTTAAATGATTTGCACCAAGTTTCACATGATGGCTGGAAAAGTGGAGTCTGAAGATTTGGGGTTACTGTGCTTGTGCTCTGCTCGTGAGAATATCCAAAGCACCAGCAAAGGTGCATGGCTAAGGACTGCTTCCACCTAATGGATCCCTACTAATCACCGAGCTGCAGATTTGGTATCTGCTAGTGGCTCAGATTGGATGGT
The DNA here is from genome assembly GCF_036370855.1 of Dromaius novaehollandiae. Lineage (NCBI taxonomy): Eukaryota > Metazoa > Chordata > Aves > Casuariiformes > Dromaiidae > Dromaius > Dromaius novaehollandiae. The sequence continues at coordinate 39,729,066 of NC_088105.1, forward strand.
CGTCTTCTTCTGTTTGTTAAAGACTTTTGCAGGCCTTATGAAACAGAAGGGATTTATCCTGTCTAATTTCTTACCCACAATGTCTTTGCTTTTCATTCATATGGCTCTGACTTTCCCAATTCCATCCTGAGTTTTAGGGGTTTACTCTCTCCCATGTCCCCCTGTCCCTCCACTGATACCACATAAATGTTCAAAATCTGCTTCCTTGCAGTGTGCCTGTTCCCATCCAAGGCTACACGGAGGTGCTCTGCAAGACGCCGCAGACTTCGGAACAGACTTGGCCTGATTCATGCTTTACAACAGCAGTCTGAGTTAGTTGGGTTTTCTGTGAGTTTAAGTCTCACTATAAATATTGTGTGCAGCTCAGTCCAACTCAATCCAACTCCATTCTCTAGTTCTTCTGAGTTTGTCGACTCGTTTTGCTTTAAAACACCAGATACACAGTGTCCTTATGCAAACAGATGAGTAAATTAATGGGATGATGGATGGAAAGGCAGAGAACTAGATACGACTTACTTGAGATATGGCACTTTACAGAAATTCTCATTAGGATCAGTTAATTCTGCCAATTTTGAAGCCATTCAAGTAGCACTGATTTAGGTTTAAGTTCAATATTGCAAAGTTTTCTTTCTGCTATTTGTGAAAAAATACCAGAGAGGGAAGAGGGAAAAAAATCAAAGGAATTCAGACAAAATTGAAAGGGGGAAATAAATTATATTAGGCTACTGAAAATAGAAACAGGGAATGGAAAAAGGAATTAATTTAAGGAAAACATTAATAGTTTTATGTAGCATCTCTGCTTGTAATAGCCTGATCTCAGACAGTTAGAAAATGTTTACATTTTCTTCTAGAAAAGAGTAGCAAACAAATGGAAAAAAGATCCTCTTTAGAGGAAAATGGTGAAATGAAGGACAGCCTATTTTTGAATCAAACAAACTCTGTGCAACTGGAGAATACCTAGAAAGGTTTGTGGATGTTCTTAGGGCTCAGTTTGCTTCTGTCCAGTTCAGCCTAGGGACCCTGTGCAGCCGTCGCACCTGCCCTCGCCCCGCTCATCCTGCCGGGGAATCCCACCCTGCAGAGCCGGCCAGCGCCAGGGCCATGCTCTGCTGATGTTCCTCTTCAGTCCTTCAGAGCTGCCACATGCTAGCCTGCTGCAGCACAGTAAAATGCAAATACTGTCACCTTTTCTGTGAGATGGAAATCAGCTGCTGACAAGCTACTACGCCTTTGCTGTAAAGTGCTTATTTGGTTCTGGTGACACGACAGAACCAAAATCCCAGGCACACGCACCCCCGTGCTCCAGAACTGAACAGCAAGATCTCAAACTGTGAAAAATTCAGAGCAGTTCAAAACCCAGCCAGACTTTGGGGCACGGGGCAGACCCACAGCTTCCCCGTCCTCCTTCGCTCAGGGAAGCCACTGGTGCAGGTCTCCTCGCAGAAGTGAGAAAGGGGAGTTTCCCTGCTTGCTCGGGTCTAAGGCAGATGGCAAAAGGACTTTGCCTCTGCAGTCCCCCAGGATGGTGCAAGCCTCTGCTTCCCTGTCTGCAGGGACACATTATCCCTCCGTAAGGAAGCTCGCTGGCCTTGCAGTCACTCCGTGGCCTAGACTCCAGCCGTGCTGAGGGGGTGAATTAAAATCAGCGGTTTGTACACTGGGGCAGCAGAATAGGCATGTCCTTGTAAAATCCTTCTGCACAGTGTGTCTCTCATTACCTGAATGGGACATACCTGTTTCCACAGGATCAAGTCAACAGTCTGGTGGGGGAAGGAGATGTCAGCAACATTCACACTTCCATATATATTATTTTTGTAAATCTGAGGTGCAAATTGTTTGTAGAATCTCAATTACACCCCTTATAATATTGTCATTTGTAATCAGCTCACTATGAAAACAGGGCTTTCAAAGGGTAAAAAAATCATTTGAACTTGTGATCTACAATAGATTTGAATATTCAGATAAGGTCATTGGTCAGAGCAGGGGTGACAGCTGCGGTCAATAAATAGCTTTAGTGAGACAAAATCTTTTTGTCTATGTGGGAATAGCCTGAAGAAGAGAGGTTCTCAAGAGGGATCAGAGGGATTAAATTTAGCTGTGTCACCTTTTTATGTGCAGGCTGCTTAGGGCGTGATGGAAGCATCTGGCGTGGCCACCACGCTGGCATGTGGCTCCCGCTGACGGTGTCGGTGCCATGCCGCCAGGTCACACGCTGTGCTTCCCTCTGAACGAGGATCTCATGGGAAGTGATGTGTTGTCAAGGGAAAGAAAGAAGCTCTGTTCTGGCTTCCTACTGAATAACTTTTGACCAGCTACATGAACGCTTGAAGAAAACCGACGTGGTTCTCATGTCCTTGACTCCTGGGTCCCTGATGTGAGAGCTCTTAAAAAAGCTTGATATTCAGTAAGTGCTGGGACCTGGGCTTCCCACAGTCAGCTCCTTCTCACAGGCTCCTACGTATCTCAGCACTCAAAAACAGGGCATCCAGCATTACTAAAAATTTTCTAACATCTTGGCTTTCCTTTCAACATTACTAAAGAATCTGTATCCTAATTAAGTATAAATGACAGCACTGCTTGAAATTCACTGGTAAGCACTAGCAGGACTGTTAAGATCACACTTAAGAAGCTAAGGATGATTAACCTTTGCCTAGGTTATAAAATGGCCCATTTAAGAACTGTTGCTACTAAATATATTACCTTGATATCAATTGGATTATTGAGTGAGAGGCTATACATGAAGTTTGGTATGATGATATATGTATGGTTACAAACTGTTTATGAGAAGTGGAAAAGCCAATAAAAGATTAATGCACATTTAAATAGATTTTTCCCCTTTACCTTGTTCTGGGTTAATTTATGCGTATGCAAGCCAATTTTTGTATACTTAGAGAGGTGCCACCTTTCTAGTTGAAAAACAGTGATATCCTGCTGATGTTATCAATCAAATTACAGTTGGGCCCGAGCGGTGACATTTAGTTTATATCTCTGTTTCCACAATGACTTCATTCCTAGGGGTTCAGGATAAGCTTTCCCAAAAGCTACTGCGACTAGGCTTTCAATCTAAATTCAATTTCCTGCACAGGCATTTATTAAAGACACAATACTTAATTTTCTGAGTCACAGCTACAGCCTCAGCCTTTAAACACCCCCATTTCAACGCCATTCGTATGGATAAATATTTACCTGCCATAGGCACTAGACTTTAGGTAACAGCACAGTTTTAACTTCTGGACTAGAACTGCCATTTCAGTAGACTGGCAGTCTAATCCTGACCCTGCCACTGACCCATGTGACCTTGTGCAAGCGAGCCGCCCTTCTCTTTCTCCTCCTAATCTTTTCCTACCTAGCTCATCTCTCTGGGGGAGACCAGCTTCCCCCCTTGTGTTCGCACTCCGAGAGCTGCATCCCGAAACAGAGCCAATTACTGCCAGTAATAAAGAGCAAGATACCGGGATGTCCGGCTGGGGTTTCCAGTTCTCCAAAGTTCAGGAAGGCATCGGAACGTGGAGACCGTTCAGGGTTCAGGCCCATCTCTGCTAATATGTACAGTCTTAAAGCTTTAACAAGACAGTCTTCTTTCAAATTTACAACAGTCTGTGTATAAAAACCTGACAAAACCAAAATGTGCTCTCCATAAACTATACTGGCACGATTCGTGCAGCTGTAATGTAGGTTGTGTCAGCATTTCCATTATACTGTACACCGCTATTTTTCAGGGGTTTAGATCTTGGCTATAAAAATCCACCTGGGGTTGAGAGTTGGCAAGTTGGAATTTCAGCTGGGGAATGAATTTTTTTCATCTAAATTTGAAAGATAAATTCCATTAAGATTTGTGGATGGCCTAGAAGAGCTACGTTTGAGGATGCATCTGATTTTTTTTCTCTTATATTTTTCAAGTGTCATTAATATTTTTTAATACTTGTTTTACAGAACAATAGATAAATTCATTCCTGCTGGGATTGCCTTGACCTCTATAGTTTCACATCCCAAACTATTTTGGTCTCCTTTTACTTACATAAAAAATATATTTTCATATTGTTTTTTGATTTGCCAGTACTTCTATGTACAGATGCCCAGAGGGTAAAGAAAGTGAATCCAGTCATAGCACCGAGTGAGCAACCTTGCAAATGATTGTACCTCGAGGCTGCGCATGATCCGACCTAGCCACAGCGATGTCCTGGGGACCGCAGCGCAAAGGGCTCTCGCAGAAAGAGTAACTAGGTGCTGTCAACAGACGGGGAGGAGGCTGGTGGCTTTGGCAGAGGGCAGGGAGGGAGGCAGTGAGCAGCAGGCTCAGTTCAGCAGGAAGCAGCTTAGAGGAAATCTAACAGCCTCCCTGTCTGGCCCGTGACCCAAATCCAGTGCCCGCAGGGCAGAATACGGTCCGGCACTAACCAGCAAGTGACGAAGACTAAATCCTCAATCCTCATCTCCCTGGGAAAGCCCAAAGACATTTCTCCTCCTGCTGCCTTTGCTGGGTTTATTCTGCTTCTAAACAGGTAGCAATCATCTGCAGGGTTGCCCACCCTGTGCTTTCCTCAAAGCTGTCAATCTCCAGAATTATAATAATTTTCAGATTTTCACACTTTTGCACCTTTGTTTGTAAACACAAAAAAGTAAAGCTGCTTCCCCAAGCTGGCTGTTGTAAGAACCCTCCAATGGATCCGCTGGGATCTGCTTCTCCAGCTTCCACCATTAAAACACCATCACGGCACAAGAATCAACACTGAGCTTGCTGCCACTCGCTCTGTGTGCTTAATTGCTAGCTTTGGGGGATTCCTGCCATTTTACTTTGCTAGAACATTTATGGAAAGTATTGCAAAGGCCCTGCCTCTTCCTGTACTGTGGAGAATCATTCGTCCCTTCAGGAAGCAAACGAGGAGAGATACCAGAGGAGCCAGCATGCCCATGATCAGGCCTGGAAGCTCTGCATATGGAAAGGATCTAGTAAAAAGCACGTAAGAATAAAATATCAGTGATGAGAAGCACCACATGACGATAATATAATGCGTATTTTAATCCTACACTGCAAGGGTGACCAGAAATCTAAAATTAGGGAAGAAGGAATAGAAACTATAAATGAAGGAACTTGCCAAATTTACTGATCCTTCTCAGGTGTGATACTCCGCTTGTGTTGTATATTTTTTCCTGTGATGAGCTGTAGAGATTGTGAAACTGCTGTAACTACTGGTAAGGTGCAGCAGCTCCTGCTTTTGGTTCTAGAGAACTGGTTATGATGAAGAATTACAGACTCACTAAAACTAGAGTTCACAAATAATGAACTATTGTAATAATTGTCATTATGAGGCTTTTCCATTTTAATGGTGCCCCTTCTTCTCAAGGCTTGATCAGGGATGTATGGAGCCAAATACAATGTAAATCCATAGAATAATGCTGTCTCTTTTGATAAAAGTGACAGGGATCACATCCAGTTGCACCCAGTGACTATTCATAAATTGGTAATTTTGAATATATTTCTCTATTCATAGTGTAATATCAAAAATAGATCATAGTGTAATATCAAAAATAGATCCTTCTTTGCTGAGTTGTGGTCTTGATGACTTATTATGTTTCTAATTCCCACTCTCTAATTTTAGAACTACTAACATCCTACAGCTTCTATCTTTCCATTAGATTACTATTTGTGCTTGATTTTGGAACCACCAACATTAGGACATTTCATTTAGATGAAGCATTTTTCCCCTCAGCAGACTTCAATAACTCCTAAATGTGCTGCAGGTCTGGCAGTGAAGGATTACTCTATGGAACTTCTTCCACTGAGCCCCATCAGCATTAAGTAAGCCATGCAAGGTCAAAATTTTGTCTCAAAGGCTGGAAGAGACGAGTCAGCAGAAACTCATCCAGGCCGTGAGAGCTGGCCGTGGAGAACAGCAAGTGAAGTGCTCAGAATAATGAGCTCCTCAAGCCCCGTGATAGTTTATGTCTGATTCATCAGATAGTCAAAATGCAGATCCACAGCCAAGGAACATATTTTTTTTGGAAGGAATCTACTTGTAACCAGAGAAAGGATTAGTCTCCTGTGTGGCCACAGATCTTTGGCTAGCATCCTTAGGCTGTCCTCAGAACATGGCAACCTCTTTCAGGCTTTATTTTCATTAATTTCTCCCCAAACCATAGGTTTAGGGTTGTTTGTACTTCAGTAGGCTGTTTTGTCCTTCAACGTCACTCTGGATTTATATAAAAAAGTATTTCAAAGCCCGATTAAGTAGGAATTAACCCCATTCTTAGCCTACTCTCCTAGCAGTATCATTTATTTCTACCTGGCCTTTTAAGAGTGTACACCACTTGTAATCGAATGAAATATACTCTTGTGGTTTCTTCAGATATGCCCGTTTTTTGCCTTGAATCTCTAAATAAGACCACAAACTATGTAAATGAACAATCTTCCTTTCTCTCCAGGCTGCTGTCTATATAGATTTTCAAGCACCATAGCTATATTCCATATAGCTGCATCTCCGTTCACTTGGAACGGATGGAAAAACCTTTTCCATTAATGGATTTGACTATTTTGGAGACTTGGGGTGAAAAAAACATGCATTCCTGTTACTATAACAAAGTGTAAGCCTGAATTTACATAGGAGGGTGGTGAAAAAGCATTTAGATGATGGGAGGGGAGACTGTTGGGCTGGACAGAATGGCAGTGCGGTATGAAAGTGATAAATAGAGAGTAGGGAAAGGACAAGTAATACAGGTAGGTTATTTACTGAAAACAGGCGGAGGCAGCAGAGAAGAACTGAACTGGAGTTTATACTGATTCCAACTTTCGCAAAGCTCTAGCATCTTTATATACAGGGTTGGATTGCAGGTTCTTCCTATATTTCAGAAGCGAGAGTTAAGATGATACTGTAGAAAATAATTCCAGAATGTAAGTGGGTAGAAAAGGGCTGTATGGAGGGCTGGAAGCCAGCACTGCACACATGGCTGGAGTGAGAAGGCAAAGGAGGAGCACGAGGCTGGAGCGCAGACTCGGAGCGCAACGGGACTGCTCTCACCTGAAGCCGCTTCTGCAATCTGTGTCTATAACTACGAGGAGGCAGGAATTCCCTGCTATTTGTAACACTCAAGATAATTCAGTGCCTTGTTCAAGAGCTTTTCACTGTCCTAACTCCCCTGAGACCAACACATTAACCAGGTCACAGTGGTAACATGCCCCTTTGCCAGCAACAACCTGGCTTGCACAGATGGACTCTTACCTGGGAGCGTGTCATTGCCATTAGCAAACCTCTGTAGAAAAGGACACCAGCATCTGCTGGTGCCATAGCAACCCATGCAAGAGCAGCGACGGTGGGCTACGCTAGCTGCAAGGTGCCAAAGAGCTGTAAGGAAAGTCACAGCCCTGCAAACTGTCCCTTTTTCTCGTAACAGTAGTTGGCAAGAGGTCATGGTAAAATGCTCCTTTTCCCCTCTCAGTACCTCCTGTGAAGAAGAGCAAAGATCTCCAAACTCATCTCCCAGACGAAAACAATTTCAGCAATGGTTTGGTTCCCGGACCTTATCCCACAGGCAGGAGATGAAAAGTCGAATGCACCAGGCAGCGCTCTGAGCCAACCTTACTACGCACGAGGGGAAAGTGCAAACTGCTCAGCACCAGATCTGTTTTTGACACGTCACATATTTACTGATACTCACAAAAAAAAAAAAAAAACTTAAAACCTGAAGAGCCAGTCAATTTTAGCAACTTCTAGGAATTCTCCTTCAGTCCAGTAAATGACATGTGACTGAAGAGGAACGGTATTCATAGTTAGGCACTTTTGCAAAGGAAGTCTTTGTTTTAAAGCAAAAAGCAATTACTGTAGCCAACTGAGTATTTCAAAAGAAGTAACTTATTCATCATCTTGCACCATTTTTCTGTTCGTATGTTCGTTGTCAATGTAACAAGTGTCTGTGCACAAATACGATCATTACTCATAATTTCTAACACTGATCTTCAGCTAATAACTCTTGGCCAACAGATCTCTTGTGTACAGCTCATAACATGTCAATTGGGGTTGTGCTGCTCATGCTGCTCCCTGTGTCAGGAGGTGGTGTTTCTGCTGATGGGGTGCCTGATGTGACTGATTAACATGATGGCACTAATTATAAATTTTACAACCAGCATGGAGTATGTGTTAGGTGAATTTTCAAGGGAAATGTTCGGTTTTGGGTAGTCGATAAACTAAAAAGGCAAAAGCCCCCCAGTGTTTGCAGAACACCTGGGAAACACATGACTGAACCAAAACTGTGCACTTACCATGGTCTGGGAGAGAATGTGCACAGGATAAAGCTGCTTTCTGCCTAATAGCCTTTGCCACACCACAGTCTTTGCTATTGCAAAGGAGGCTCATTTGGAAAGAAAATACAGAAAGGCTAAACACTCTACTACAACTCTGTATCAGTGGGTTTCATTCTCCACGTGCTGACTTACAGCCACCAGAATGTAAAAAAGCACTTCCGAAGGATACTACTGGCATTTCAAGGCTATTCCAAATAACCATAAAGTGACTCTACACCTCTGATTTCATTGGTGTAAATCAGCAATTACTCTCTTGCATTCATTGCACTTACACTGGTCTGCAAATGCTGTGCCATCAAGATCTCCCAACAGCACATCTTCAAGATTTTCACCACTGCTATCAGCAGAGCTTTAAGATGTCACTTCATTCTGCTGTTTCTATCTTTCCCTTTGTTAAGGTATTTCACCTAAAATTAAAAAACGTTCAGCCTCACCCCACTGCTGAAAGGGTTCAACATGCAAATTGGAGGTCTGAGTTAGAGGCTGAATTTCCCTGAAGACTGCAGATGCTGGTACTCTGCAACTGCAGTTTCTCGGATTTCCAATAGCTATTTCATACTACTGCTGGCTCTCTCCCCTCCACACAGGGATACAGCCTGGTTTCCATGTTTTTCTCCTAAGAAGTATTCATTTTAAAGAAGACTTGTGCAGCTTGACGTGAGGCTGGGAACACTGGTCAGAAATTGCTGCTCAAGGATGCCTGTTATTTTATAGCACTTTCTTTCCCCCTGTAACACAACTGGATGTTTGAGCCAGCGGCGGGAAAGACCGTCATCTACCACATTTGTCACCAGGCTTGATAGATAGTATTCCCAAGCCAATGCCATAAATGCTGTTTGGAAATTGCAAAGCCAGGCTGCTGCTGCTGCTGGTCTGGCCAAAAAGAATTAATTTATAATCATGAATATAAATTTCATAGATAGTATTATTGTCATTCTGCTTTTGAGTTATAGGACATATGGGGAGTGGCTTGTGGAACAGAAGCAGTGTCACCATAATTCAGTGTAATTCCAGTGACAATCGTTCTATCTATCACTTAGATATAAATCAATCAATTTCCTATATTACAGGGACAGGCCTCACCTCTCAGACGCTGGGGGAGAAGGAGGGGGGGTTCAGGTGTTAATGGTCGTGCTGACTAAGGCTGGTTTCAGTGCAGAGATCAGCCCCACTTCATGAATGTATTTCCACCACACTCTGATCAACTGAATGACGCTTTCCCATGTGGCTACGTGCACATTTTAAAAAATCACACATCATTCATTCAGGCCTGTCTTCCATCTCCACTGCCCTGCTACAGGTTAAATTACTGGACTTTCTAAATGAATGATAGTTGACAAACTACAGTAAACTTACTGTCCTGCCTGAAATGACATTAATCCAACTGGAGCCCAATATATTCAAAGGTCTCTCTGAAATGCCATGAATTAGGGAGCAGATCTTTTCCACTAATGTATCTTAGTCCCTCCCAAAGGCAACTGGCCCCGGGGAAAAATAAAAAACAGTAGAGCCTCAGTGCCACTGAGCAAGCATGTAATGGCTTTGAGAGCCCACTGCTGGGAAGACGAATGCAGAAGTAGCAGGAAGTAATAGCTTGCAGGGGAAGGAAGAGGATCGAAACCAATGGAAAGTCATTTTGGAAAGCAGAGAGTTACATAGTTAAGCAACCTATTGTTCACCGTAATGAAAAAGCATGACTATTCATGAGTGTGTTACAGTATGTAGTTTGCCAATTACCCAATCAAGGGACATGCTCATTCAGCCATGATTGAGGGCAGTACCCATAATATTTTATTGCTATTAAGCCTCGACTTTGCATGTTTTTATATAGACTATAGGGTGTTTAATAGCCATGCAAAGCTATGACTTTCTTGCATACATTACAGATGGGCATAAGAGGATAAATCCTACTGCAAGCTGCCCACGCTAACCCTTCCATTATAATTGGAAATATGTAGGTGTACAATATAGTGTCCCTTGGAGTTGTTTGAATGGATCACGTATGCAAAATCTCATCCATTTTGTGAAAATGTTAAAAAGCTCTGCAGGAGGTAGTGTCAGAGAGCCGACTGCAGGAACGGAACATTTGGGTTGAAATAAAGATGTCATTTTTTAAAAGTCAGGAAGGAAAATTATGTTTTAAAATGTCCAGAAAAATAAACAGTAATCCAAAATGGTAAAAGAGAATGAGATGCTTTTGGCAGAGTGAGATTTAAATACATTCTCATAGTTTAGTGTTATCCATTCAGTTTTATAATTCCAGGGAATAATATTTCAGATATGAACATCCTCAGAGACAGGGTCAAGCTATAAAGCTGGTTTCACGCTGAATCAGAATCACCAAGATGTTTATGTGTTCTGACCTACAGTCTTGGATCAGCTGCTTGTAAGAAGAGAATATATTCCAAATTTGAATCTAGATCCAGTAACTTTGAAGTTCGGGAGTGTTATAGTGTGAGGTTCTGTTTTGTGTCTTCTCCAGTTCATACTTTTATGTTTAATTTACCAGCAGCCTTAAACCTAAAATTGAAAAATTCATTAACAATTTATTCATACTCTGTTTCAACACTAACAACATGTATGTTTACATTTTATTAATAACTACTAATAACATTGAAACATCTGTGCTTTTAGATGTTTTCCTCTTTAAGAATCGGGCAATTATAATACTTCACTTCCCTGTGATGCCAGATTTTTCCTGCTTCTTCAGAGTGGAACCCTTCAATGGTGTCAAATATTTTTTGACTGTGATAAAAATGTATTGAGAGTCAAGATCATCTCTTAATAGTTCACATTTCTATTTAATAACCTGCTGCAATGTCAAAAGATACAACCATCATATTGCGGTTCCAAGAAGTATTATGCACTGCCACCCTATCTATTGATGCACATCAGACATGTCCATGTTATTCCATATTCTGTCCATTCCAAAGAGAGGCTAAAGGAGACAGAGGGTGCAGATCTTGTTAGGTGCAGCCTCTGACACTATCACTATCAATTGTCTTTTGCTAGCACTGATCATCACCTCAATTATCTGGTGTCCAGCCTACCTGATAGGTTTTTGCAAACTATAACTCTTCTGTCGATGAACATGGAATAATGACAGCTAGGGGCAGATGGACAGAATACAAAAGAGATAAACCTAAAAGTATTATAAACACACACACACACACACACACACACACACACACACACACACACATATGGACAAACATCTGTCTGTGTCTCTAAATTAATCACAAGCTGAAACAATTCAACACATCCTGTTGTTCTCTTACGATGCAACATTACAGTATACGAACTAGAAAGAACTCAGTTAAAAATGCCCTGAATCAATCTTATTCTTTCTCTCTCTGTTATTTTATTCTCAAGCCTGCTCAATGTACAAAATGTATTGTAAGACAGCACCAAAAAACAGCCAGAAAATGTTTGGCAAATCATTCAGAATAGTTATCATATGTTTAATTAACAGGAAAAGAAAACTGTTTTTGTGAAAGTATTATGATCAGCATGCTTTTAATTTAAAGCACTTTTTTCCTGAATAATTCCAATGCTACAGCCTTGAATCAAGGAATGAAAAAATCAAACATGTACTTGGAGACAGCACACTGGCATTGTAGCTGTAAATTTTTACCCACACAATATTCCACACAACATGAAAAAATGGATTTTAGTGCAATATTAATTGAAGTTTTGCCAGTATAAGGTTCATGAGGTTAATTTGAAAAGAATACATTACCAATATATTTATAGCATTTAAATAAATTAGGATTACACTTCACACATCAATAACATCTGTTAAATAATATTTTTATTCTATGTAAATTCTATCCATTCATCTCTGTTGTATAACAAATGACCATAATTATGGTGCTTCATTGGTAGGAAGGTCATTGGTAATCTTGTAATTTCTCATTGGTGTAAAAAGAGAAAACAGAACTGTTTGTGATGAATGTATTCAACCTTTTGCATACTTTGCTGCTTGGGACTATGCATTAAAATGCAGCAAGAAATTAAGTTCTTCACTTACACAGCATTTTTAATCTAGTGCTGTTGATTTGTTGTAACTAAGGCATTTAGAGTGCTTTCTCAGGGGACTTTTTCCTGTATATTTTGTATTTTCTTCCTTGGAAACTAACAAGGTTCAAACATTCACAACATTTCCCCCCTCCCAAAAAGCTTCACCAGAGCTAAAAATCACAAACTTAAAGCAATCAGAAGCTATGGTCTTTTTTTTTTAACTTGCAGTCCATACATTTTGGATTACTGAAGAATATAATCAAATCAATGTCATGAAATCATCAAGTCGGACAGAATGGATGAGTAAAAGAGAGAAAACAGGCTTCTGGATAAACTTGCTTTCTAGTAGTCTCTGAGTTGAGATGACTAAAATAGACTTGTTGATTGACATATTTTTTGCTTGTTCTATCTTTGTTTTATAGAGATTTGTTTCCCACCTACAAAGAGGAAGGAATCCCAGTATTTCTTAGAGGACTCAAGATGTATTTAGGAAGACGCACTTTCCTGTTGTAACATAACTAGTAAGATACCAGTAAGAAAATGTCCTGTGTAACTTATTAAAATACATAATATATTGTTTAATTTAAATACAAAATTTTATAGTTCTCATTGTGTAACCACACACTGTGTTTTTGAGTGGAATATATGGTGATTGTATGACCTTAATATGCGTTCATGAACGCAGTAGATTGGCTGTTAATTCATAGAGAGAAAAACATTAGAATGAACAGTACCCTGTATCGGGAGTATAAGTGCTCACATCGATGCTGGAGAGGTCCTCAGTAGTAGGGATTCAGGCAAAGGAATTCTTTTTAATGAAGCTTGGATTTAATCCCACTATTCTAATAAAGCATAATCAATTGATGCAGAAAATCTGAAGGTCTAGTTCAGCTTCTGATTAGAGTTTGGTTGTTTTTAAGGCAATGGATACAACAAAAGAAAAGTAAGATAATAAGCTTTCGGTCCGCTAATCCACACTTCCTGCAACGAGTTTGAGTTTTGAAGGAGGGCAATTTGGAAGCTGTCTTAGCATAAATCTAAAGCAAGTCTGTGGCTGTCTAGGGGGAACAAGCCCCTCAGCATTCACCAAGACACGCTTCAAGGAGATTCTACTCTTAATCCAATTTACTCAGCCGAATAAGTCCCACTGCTTCAGCTTGCCAACAAATTAAAATCCAGCTTCATAAAAACACCTTGAATTTGGAAGGTATTGGCTGGCCTGCTAGACTTGAAAGTTCATTTATTCTGGCTAACTTCTCAATTATCTTCCCAGCAGTGGAGATGTGTAAAAGTGCAAAAATCAATAGGATTCTATTCCCTTTCTATTGGAAAGGGAAAAATTAATGAGATAGGACACTCTCTTAATCAGAAATAAATGTTTTAATTCAGATAATGACATAGTTTTCCCTCGCTGAAGGATGACAAATGCTGGGCTGCACCCCCAGCAGAAGCAGTTTCAATTTTATTGTAAATATAAAAGGTATTGATCGGTGAGATGCACAAACCCTATTGCTTACAAAAGCCATTCAGGGGGACTGGGAAAACTATTAAGCACTGGGTCAGAAATCAATAAACAACACTGAAATGTAGCAGAGGTCGCCCTAAGGCTTCGTGGCGTCTTAGAAAGCCAAGTGGCAGAAATAGTGACAGAAATGTCTCTTGTGGAGCAATGTTAGGGATGAAGGGGTCACGCGTTTAATCTCTTCGGAGCTTTGACAGGTCTGTGGAACAGAACTAATGTAGTCTTTCCTTGCTCCCTTTGATTTAAATACATGCTGATTCATTGGACAGCTGAGTGCAATGATTGTTTTGGGTCGTGCAAATATACTGGCTCAGAAAATACGGTAGGAGTATTTTGGTGTAACACCACTTATGTATACGAGATTTTAATTTGAGCTTTCTTTTCCCTCTTTAGAAAAATGCGAACACAAAAGCACAAACAAAGAAGTCTCTGAAATCAGGATCTTCCAGCATGCAATTTTAAAGACAAAATCAAAGACAACTTTTAAACATGTAAGACTTGGAGATGAAATTAAAAAACAAGGTTTTTTTGCACCGTGAAAGTTATCCAATATGACACTGTTTGTAACCATATAATGAACAGTTTATTTTTTCCTTTCCGTTCAAAAGGTGCTCTCATTAAAAAAGGTTACTTCCTGCACCAAAAATCACCTATCCTCCTTGAACAAATCAAAATGACCCCAATACTTGCTCTCTCGTGGGGTTTAGTTTGAAAGTGCCACATCTGGTCCCAACTTGAATCTGTTAAAATAACTTAGGACCATATTAAACATGCACAGCTGCTGCTCCCTACCTACTCAACAGAAGCTACCTAAAAAGAAGAAAAATACAAGTGAAAGAAGCGTCTGTTCATGAAGGTGGGAGCTGAGTTTTTGAAGAAGACATTGATTTGAAAGGTTTAAAGCGGAATATTGAAACTTTTAACAACATCATTCCAGAAGCAGAGTCAGAGGCAAAAAAAATAGAAACCAGTGACGGCACCTTCTGCTCCTGGAAATGCAGCTTCCCCCTTGACATGGATATGATTATAAGATTGGTTGGGGTCAGGTTACCCATCAGTAGGTGAAGTGTTCAGGTGCTGAGGATTTCAGTTTCATCTCACCTCAGATATTATGTCAGCTCCATGTCATTTTCATCACTGGGAATGATTTGAGGGCTTGCTGTGTCCCCTGTTATTGCGGTCACTTGACCTCAGATGTAACTTCTGTTTAATACCAGCATTTTAACAAAGTCTAGGAGCAGCGCACACACCGAGAGCCACCACTTGACCTTTTCCTGCCTGCAACCCGCCAATTGGCTCTGGCGTTAGGTTCCGCTGCCCCCTCCATTTGCAACAAATGAATGTTAAGGCCTCAGTGAATTGGCTCACATTTGAAGTTATATTTTTTCATTGCCACAAGCATTTTAAAATTGAATCCCCTTTTTATATTTTGTTCTGAAGTAATGGTATTTTTCCTGTTGCATTTGGTTTGGGAGCATAGAAATGGTTTTGTTCTTAAAAACAATATTCAAACTGTTTTCATACTAATTTTAAATACATGGTATTAAGGCAGGACATGTGAAGAGCAAAGTGCCTTTGCACTATAAAAAGGAGCACTTTATATTTCTTAATGAAACTGTTTTCTCTTTATTAAATATGCATGCCTAAATCTGCAAAGTAAGTAGAAATAAACTTTTAAAATAAACTTTAAAAGTGTATCTTACTTTTAGTCACAGCAGGACACATGTTAACAACAAAATGCACCCACCCACGCAACGATCTTGTTATCACTCAGCAATTCATTAATCGCAGCTCATGTCATAGATAAACATTGCAACAGTGGCTTCCCGAGATGTGGCCAGCCTCAGTAGTAGCACGATCTTTTTAAATCCGTTATTATTCTGACTATGAGAACTGCTCAAGCTAACAGCTGTTCTGAGGACCCCCCTAAGAGCTCCTCCTTTTTAAATGCACCTTCCTATTTTGTGCAAGAAAAGTCACTGTTGTCTACCTCTAGGTCCCATTAACAGGCCTGAGTGCTTTATCTGGATTTTTCCATGGCTGCTTGGTTACAACAATGAAATAAATGTTTTTGAATAAAGAGATATGGGGAGAATGGAAGCAGTTTTGTTGATACTGTGCCAGTTAGTAAAATTTGGCTCAGAACAGTGGCCTGATTTTCGAAGACATGATACTTAGGATCTTTCGAAAATCATGGTCTGAATATGGATTTAGGAGCAGGAGCAGCCTGTGCCTGCATTAACAAGCAGTGACGCAGCAGGAGCAGATCTGCGGAGTGGAGCAGCTGTTGCCAGTGTTTCAGCCTATGTGTTGCAGGCCAGCTTGCTTTGGGCTCGCTTTGGGCTAGCTCTAGGCTCGGCCCATTAGCAGCTGGTAGGGTCCTGGAGTGCAGCTTTCAGCTTGGGTTTCATTCAAAAGGAACCCAGTTGCCAACTTGGAGACCACTCTGCAATGCAAACCAAGGTGCAGTAGGTGAAAGAGGCTTCAAAAGTACACTCCTGATCCAAAGTCAGATGCTAATGTAGGGGCAGCCCAATGCTGCTTTGCCAGCAAGCCAGCCTGCAGGCAACTAGAGCTCCACAGCCACCCACCTCTGGACTTTCTACTCAGATTACTGGGAAGGAGTCTCGGAAACAGCTTGTGCTGAGGTGGTGAGGGGTTTTTCGATGACACGGATACCATTAAGGAAGATCACAAGTCCCGTATAAGCCACCCTAGAGAGGCTATTTTCCAGCACTCCCCACTAAATGGGAACAAATTCAAACATGTGAGATGATAGGCCCATAACAAATGTCCTCATCTCTGTTACCTTCCTAAAAAGTACTGAATTAAATTAAAGTAATTATCTTTAAAATTAAAACACAAAATGCAGTACGCTGTCTTCTGAAAGGAAGGCATAAGATAGCACAATCAGTCATTCAGTTCAGCAAGTATTCTGGCCTCCCTCTCTTTACCCTAATGACTACTCTGGGTCTCTCAATAATCCATCTTCATATCCCTATTATGCCAGGCCCACCAAGCTCTCATATATGAAAATCTTAAAAATAATGGCTTAAAAATATGGCAATTATAGCAGGATGGGAAGCTCACTTTCCAAAAAATCAGATTTCCAAGCATTCAGTTGACTCCAGATGCTAAGGTTTTGAAAAACACACTAAATGTTGCATGACCAAGATAAAATCATGAAGGCTGGAAGCACTGCAGTTGCTAATCCTGCTTGGAAGATTTCTGGGCTGGAGGCATTTAGCGTAACACATACCTTATTTCCTTGGGCTGACTTTTAATGAAAATTGCCGGTAATAGGAAAAGAGAGACTGACAATGACTCATGGTCATTACAAAGATCCTTCAAAAAGCATTGGAAAATAGTGCATTTTCAGAAAACATTTATAATATTGGCAGTTTTTCATTAAATGCACTATTTGTTTTTAAGTGACCATCTTTTTAAAGCAATCTTTTATGAAAACAATTCTGACTGGGTTAATTTCTTCCGCTATTCACAGGGTTGGGTTTACCCAACCTGTCAAAAAGAGGAGGCATGGCAAAAGGGCTAAATGTTGCCTCATCGGTATCAGCCTGGTCTCCTTGTAATTGAAGTGCGCCAAGTAGCTCACCTCATCTTTAATTCTCCACAAATATTTGGCTACAGCCTATTTGTCCAGTATGGCTTGTGCAGTAGGACTGGGAGGTTTCTTCCTTTGACAGCTATGCAGATGCTCATTTCCCAAAGGAATCATAAAATGTCATCACCGCAGGTAGAAATTCAGAGAAGAAATGAGATGCTGCTTTGTACGTCTGACGCGGACCAACCACCAGTGTTAAGTCTTTCCCCTTGGCCCATAACTCCCACAACAGTGGATGGGAGTTTTGCTTGTGAAGGAAGTGCAAGGTGAGGTTCGATACAGAAATACTTTGTGTAGAAGCAAATATTCTTCTTCCCCACCCCGGTATGAAATCAAAAAACAACCAACCAGCCCTGTCAGTCCGCCTCATTTGTACTAAGTCTACACTGCTGCTTTCAGCAGTAGAGCAATGAAGCAGTTGCACTTCATTCACGCAACTCAAGGGCAAGAAGACTGGCTAACGGACAGAAGGAATAGGCAAAACAGTGGAAAAGTCTTTAGATGCGACTGTAGAATTGTTTCTTTTTAAGTAAGGAGCTGTACAGTAAATTCTAACGCAGGGATTTCAAAATGACAGTGAAATCAAACAATGGTTTAATAATAACAGATAGAAGAACAATTACCATAATATTCATTACTAATCCTTAGCACTTGCAAAAGAGGTTCTTTGGATGTTGGCAAATATTAAGAAATTTTGCGTGGAATAATAGGAAAGGATGTGGTAGGATCTTTTTCAGGCCCCTTTCATGCCCAGAACTCACTTTTTGCAGTGTATTGCAAAATGCACAGTCATGTCCCACCTACTCCTGAATGCAGAGTGTCCAGTCACAAGCCAGAAGTCTGGTCTGTGTGCAGCTTCGCAGAAACGGCTCAGTACCAGTAACGTTATATCCCTACATAGAAACCAGCAGCTGATGCACCTACACACCTCAAAACTCTAGTATCCAATACCTGGGACTACGCAACTGCTTCCAGCAGGAGTGCGCAGTTCTGCCTGCACAGCGCAAAAATCAGTTCATTAAAGGTTAAATGTAAGGAACTTGAAACATAGTAGTACGTCACTACGGGTGAGCTTGCATAATTCTTGCCCCATACATTTTCTTTTCCTTTTGGTTTTTCCAGTATGGGAGGAAACTCAGAAGAACTTATCATCATGGCATAAAGGAGCAGCCGAACATTTCCTGCTCAGGCTTGTCCTGTACAGCCCCCTCCGTGCTGTATTTACAAGCACTGATGCAGGCAGGACCCTGGGGCAAGGCTGGAGGAAGACTGCGTGAGCCAGATTCTCCTGCTACGCCAGGTTAGAAAGAAGTCAAACCTGACATGATGTGTCTTCTGCTCCTCCTTTTGGGCCTCAGTGTTTCAGGTGGGGACCTTCTCCTATTAAATAAAATCCTGATCAATCAGTTCAGTAGCTATCATACATACAAGTATTTCTTCAGATTTATATAACAGAGAAACCAATTGGAGATTATTATTTTTTGCTATCCCTATCTTTTATAGAATAGAGAACACCTAAATCAATAGCCGTTAGATAAGTAACAATTAGAATAACTTTTGAGGGAGGAAGTGTGTTTATAACAATGTAGTGTGTTCAATAGGTTCCTGCTAAACTGAGGATACAACTGATATTTCCATACACGACACATAAGCCAGGTTTTACAGAATAAAATATACCTGATATTTCACTGAAGAGACTTGGAGAAAATGTGCAGCTTTGACTACAGACATATCCTCCTTTATGGCGGTGTTCTACGCTTCACCCAGCCCACATTTGTCACCCTAAAATCCAGCCTTATTTATGGCAGTAGTGATTAAATTTTCTTTGAATTTAATGAGGTTAAATATGTCCTTCTCTCACATTAAGTGAGAAATTTTAACAGTGCATTCTGGAAGAAGGACAAATTTAAGCTTGAGCTTATAGTTAAACTTAAATAATTTGCTGAATTACCACTTAAATCTTTAGTCTTCTTTTGGGCTCTGAGGGCTGTACTCTGACTGTATAATGATTTCACTGGAGAGAGCCCAACCATCAGTAGTTTAAACAACATCAGAAGCAGGACTGTGCATTAGCTACAGTTTATAGTCCCTGTTCTATTCTTTCTAGCAAGTTACACACTTATATTTTCATTTTGCTACTCTTCAAATTAGAGAATACCCCTCATTCAAAGAGCCATTTATACTTTTTATCTTTTCCATAAACATTGCCAATTATTTAACTTTGAAAAGGTAACAGTTATAAAGTACTTACTGATATCTTTAAGGCTGAAAAAAGCAACTTAACTCCTGATTTTGATTCACTCTAATAAATTAGCTATATTTCATCCGCTAATGTAATGCAGCCTCTGCTGTGCTGTAACACAGCAGCTGCTTAGCAGCACTGAGAACAGCCATTTAGCAGCGCGAAGAACACTCTGTTGCTCTGGCTGGGCAGGAAGGGGGAACACCACCGGGTCGGACACTCGGTAAGGTAATACCTTCCTGCCACAGCCATTCATGGTGTGGGTCTTGAGTTTCTTGGCTGGAATTTGGTGGGAAAAGGGAGGGTGGCTTCAGGGCTACCAAGCCGGTGGGAAGCCCCTCTCAGAAGTCCCCAAGACAGACAAGATCGGGGCGATGCAGTTCGCTCTCGGTTGTGTCACCGCTCCCGTACTGCGGCAAAGCACCTGGCTCTCTGTCTCCTTCAATTAGCTGCACCCCGGCACTCTGCGGTGCTCTTGGCTTGAGAAGAGCAACAGAAAACTCTTGCCGACTCCGGAGCACCGCTCCTGGCACCACTTAGAATATTCTCCGATTCCAGGAACTGGCCCAGGTCAGCCCCATTTACTCTTATTTTTAGGAAGTGATATTACTGATGGCAACCTAAAGCACAACAACTGTTTTATCAGACAGATTTTAAGTGGTACCATCCTTAATAAAAAATTCCCATTTTATTAATTTTTATGGGAAAAGGTAAAGGCAGGGGTCGAACATCTTAGAGGATATTACTGCAGTGTGTGCCAAATGGACCAACCCAAGCCTGACTATGTCTGCGAATGGGAGAGTCTCTTTCTAAAAGAGAAGCTAGAGTGAACACATGATTTTGGGTGTCCTTGACATTTATAATTTACAAGAGGATGATTATTAGCAACAATATCTATGCTCACTTTAAAACCAAAATAGCAAATGTCACTTTATGCTATATCCCTACCTGGATGTGATGCCAGCAGACATCTGAGAAATTGCAAGAATCCTGGAGATAAATCAACTTACAACTCTATATTCAGCTTGACCCTGCTCTGTTGGGACATGGCAAGCCCCCAAAAAGGCAGTATGTCTTTTCTAAGATAAATGGATTTCTGGTAATGTGAATGTGCCCATTAATTTCAAATAAGATGTTGTGTACATAAAGTTTCTGGAGTTCTAGGATAATATTGCCCTACCTATATACAGTGTGGAGAGATAGATTAAATAGAAAAAGGATCTGCCGTGCTATCCAATTCAAGACAAATGCAGCAATATATGGAACATAAATAGAATAGCTTGGAAACGTGTTTTCACTGTGTAGAAAGTTACTAATGAAAAAAAAGGTTAATTTATAGTGTTTGTCCTTAAAATATTCCAAGACAGAGATTTAGAATGGCTCCCTGTGTTTCAAAACTAGATTAAAATTAAAGATACCATTATTTATCTTCTTCTCCTATTTGATATGGAAAGGAACATTGTGCTTAAAAACAAATGAATTATTTTGAAATAAGTATCCTGAAACATGAAAGAGGGAAACACACAAAAAAAGATCATGCAAAGCTTTGCTTCCACTTTTTCTCCCAGCTAGCATAAAACAAAACTTTTCCCTAAAGAAATTCCTATAGTGAATATCAAATGAGCTGTTTCCAGTGCTCGTATACCCCAGTCATACCTGTGGCACTATATAAATCCGAACAGTCTTTCTATACATGTTCGCTGAGTATAGTACTTTGGAGCTGAGTTGTCTCTTTACAAGGTCCTTGTCCTGCAAGCCCTACTCACATGCATAGCACTTCTTCCTACTGAGATCTGTGCTCACTTGGTTAAGAATTACAGCTGGTAGGATCCAACCTTTTACTTCTGCTTTTTTTTCCCATGTCTTCATTGTCCTCCCTGAGCTTGAATCGGCAGTCTCAAACTCTTTCATCAGGATGCTGCTAAAAAACCCTACTGCGTACTACAGAGATTGACCTGCAATCTTTTCTGTCAGTGAATTTTTTTGATGAATTAGATTCTGAAGTCTTTATTTTTGGTGTGAAATGACCATAACTTTAAAATAAATATCCATAACTCTGCATACTGCATGCTGCCTATCTTGCTGCATTCTAACTAAAACTAGACCCTAGTTTAATGCATGTGCTTGAATGTTAAATCAGGCTTTTCTGCCTTCTCTATGGAGTGGATGAACAAATTTTCCTTTTATAGCAACCCATCTAGAAAACATATGCATACCAAATAATACTTCTGCTAACTAACCTACACAGGAGGGCAGGAGATGAGCTACTGACCCATGTGCTCCTCTGTACCTCAGCCAGCAGGAGGCACTCACGGAATAAATACTCTCCACGCTCTTTCGGAGCTGAAACTCCTGCTTACGGTAGTCCGGAGCCTGCGGACAAGAGTTCATGGGATATTCCTTGCCTCATCTTACTACCGAGGCCAAGACACAGAACAACTTCTGAGGCTTCAGCTCTCACCTTGTTTTTTCACTCCATGATTTGAAATACTCGACCATCAATATTTTAATTTGAGAGTACAATCAGCTTTTTGTTTGTGAACTATATCCATGGAGTCAAAGATTCAAGGCCTTCATGTAGAAAACTTCAGCGGAAAAGATGCACAATAATTACTAGATGTAAATATCATGGACGTAATAGTGAAAAGCTAAAAAGTAGCACAAAATTGCAACTGGCAATAAAGGAAGAAACACATCAGTCAACTGTACACCTATTTAAGCAATAGTATATTTAGCCAACCCCCAAACGATGTAAAATAATATAAAAATACATCATAAATTTCTAAAATAAAGGTAGGTGTATCTATACCTATGGATATTGATTCTGTCTTTTTATTATTAAACATAGAAT